>NW_011967079.1:134315-156983 GCF_000949405.1 Vollenhovia emeryi
GGCGCGCGGCGGCTCGAGCCAGACGAGCGGCGAGCCGCGCCGTAGTCGAACGTGCGTCGCGTTGTCCTTCGAATTGCGGTACGAACGGCACGGAATTACGTGCGTGATCCTGTCGTTGACGTCTTCTTCGTTTCTTGTAGTGTGCACTTGGCGATGCGGAAAGAGAATGGCCGTGGAATGGCCGTCTACCGTAGAGGAGAGCCGCGAATTCGTCGATTGTCTTTTCCAACGGACGTGTGAATTTAAGTGCGCGCTTATTTTAGTGCCCTCGATTGGATACGCGTTTTCAAGATTCGCGGGTACACGTTAATCCGTGTGCACGAATTTAAAGTACCTTCGTTCACGTGTACCTGTGTATGTGACGTATCCGTGTGTGTGTGTGTGTGTGTGTGTGTGTGATACGTGCGCAAATATTTATGAAAATTTGATGAAAGTTTCTCCGTTTCTGCATATGTTGTTCGACATATGTACGCGCATAATTCCAGCGTTCCAAGTTTTATCCAGACTTTGTCACATAATTCTCAAAATATTTCCCTGTGAGGTATACGCGGGCTACACGTTTACGCGCGTCACATACACGGATATTCGCGTACACGTTCGCGGATTCGCGCAAGTACAGATCATTTTACCGGCTACGAAATATTTCGAGAGATATTTCGGATGATTGTCGAATACATAAGAATGGGCTGTGAACGAGCCTTAATGCGTGGTCTACAATGCGAGTCGCAGTCGTAAGAATAATCGACTGCGATTGGTCAATTTCGTCAGACACATAAGAATTGACCAATCATCGTAGTATCGCGGGGGCCGACGGTTATCGGCGCTGGTCTGTTCGTGAAGCATCGCGGTCATTCGATTGGCTCGCGTAAATCTGTGGCGTAAGTAATCCAGTAATTTCACCTTAAGCCTCCGCTACAATGATTCTCGGTTCTGTCTACAATGGTCGTACAGTTGTATCGATGGTCGCTTGAGCAGTCGCAAAGCAGTCGTAGTCGTAGTCGCTCGAATAGGTTCAATTCCTATTCCAACGACCACGACTGCGATTTATTGCCGTGACGGACCAATCAGAGAATAGTGTTATATGTCGTGTGTCATTATATGTCGAATATATCGTGGGAAAATACCTCAAAAACAGAAAATCGGTTTCAGTTATACTGCATCGATACGACCCAATCCATGACTCTACGATTCATGGGCGTATCCAGACTTTTGTCTAGGGGGGGGGGCAGAACAGGATTCACTCGTAGGTGAATTATGCAGCATAAATTAAACTACGTACTTATAAAAAAAATTTTTTTATTTATATAAAAATTAATTTTCTGGAGTCCTCGGCAAATCTATTAATTATATTATTCGTAATCTCAATGGGGATCTCATTGAGTCTAGGGGAGGGGGCAGCTGCCCCCCCTGCCCCCCTCTGGATACGCCCATGGCTCGTACTCTCCTGGAATTGCCCATTTCCTCTCCGAAGATCTCGGAATCGGTAACAGCTGGGGGAACCCGCGGTGTGTTCGCGCACGCTGATTGATTTAACAATCCAATTTTGTACTCACGACCACGATTTTTGCCCGCTCTTGCAAATCTTCTTTGCGACCACCGCAAAATAGGCAAGGAAAACGCGACGATCGCGGTTCGCGCATAATAACGGACTAGTGGCGCCACCTGGCGCGGGGGATTCAAACGCAATCGATAATACCAGAGAGAAACCCGAGAGCGGCACAGGAGTTTGACATCCATTTTTTTTACATCCACTTTTAGTTTAATATCAATGACGTAGTGTTGTAAGTTTTCGAAAAGAATATTATTCTATTTGTATTGACTTGCGTTGATTTCGTTTTGTGGTCAACATACATTCAAACATACTCAGATGCTTTATTTCACACAAGTAACAAATAACGTAAAAATGTAACACACTTACCTCACGTTTTTTCCGCTGTTGCCCGATGCCTGGCTGGGCCTGCTCCTCCTCCCAGATTTCCTTGTGGCACTTCACAAAACACTTCACTCGCGAAAATCATCGATCGCGCGAAATTTCGGACACTCCCGTACGCGACGTGAAATACCGCGAAACGCACGAAATATTATTAACAAATAGCGCGTGACTTTCCGTCATACAAATTACTCAAACAACTTGCATTTTTGATTCGGAAGAATGGATAAATCACTATTGAATTGGCGATATAAAACGCAACGCGAGCATCGGAAGCATAATCTGCGGTGAAGAAGTAGTTATTAGTTCGCAACGAAACGATATTTTACAATCTTTGTCATTCAATTTAATCCTCGAAATAAATTATGTGAGCAAAATTTCCAGCGATCAATAGTTGTTATTAATTGCGAAAGATTACACGAAATCGATAGATAATTAAAAGCGCGGTGCGTAAACGAGATGTAACCGCGACAAAGTACCACGATTTACATTTATATTTTACAATTAGATGAGTTAGTCTCGTGAAATATCTATGTACGTTGATAAAGAACCGTCGCCTCAACATACAATTCGTTTCTCATTATAAGTTGTATAAACTTAATAATTAATCGAGGAACGTTACTTGTTACTGATAAAGGTGTGCAAATCAATAGTGATTTATCCCTGCATTTATCGCGATCGAGTTTTGAAAACCGATAACGCAAAAGTATAATAACGTACGCGCGGAGCGACTCTCGCCACTGCTTGCCGGCTCGACGTTCGGCGAGCGAGTGACAGCGGCGGCGGCCTTCAGGTACACGCTGGCATGCAAAAACATCGTACGTCGCCGCGCCGAGAGAAAAACAACTACGAACGTTGAGAATTCGTTGTCCCGCCTACGAAATTGAAAATTACGTACTTAATATTCTACATTACTTTGTCTCGTGACTGTTACTACGTTTTGCGTATCATTCTGCGGACTTATTGGTATTGATTAAATTAACGATTAATTCTGTTCACTCGAGAAAATGTATCGGAACAAAAATCATGGGTAAGATTTAAAATGTACGTTCGATGATTATGGAAGTTTTTTTGATTTGCAGGAGATAAAATATTTGACTTTTAGCATTTAAAATAATTTATTTATCAATATGAACAAGAAGATGTTATGCAATAGACATCGACGAGCCACGGCCAATTGTCGTTAATAACGGTTAATCACTTTCGTCGCAACGCATGTGCACACGCGAGCTTACTTTCGCAGATTTGCGTGTAAATGATTGCGTATTAATGTTAACAAGAACATACGTCGCGCACCGTGCGTCGTCGATAATCCATTCGTAAGGCTAGAATACAAAATATCTTTCGAATTTTGCGCGAATCCAATCATTAGATTATCCACGTACTTATTCACGTAAAAAGTATCCATTTGTGAAGTCGAGAATCGCAAGGAACTTTCTCTCATTGTCAGTCCAATATACAGAATAAGTCGAGAGAGAGAGAGAGAGCAAAATTATGAAACATCTCCCTTGAAGATAAATACTGTCCCTTCGAGGAAGTTTAACTCTTTTGCTTCCAATGACTCATTTTGCATAATTTCCAATAAAATAACTCACGGTGGATGGAAAACTGTTCCTCATTTCACATTGTCACGACTTGATTTCATTATACATAACAAGCTTGATGATTTTTATATAATAATCTCCCTCTGTCATTTTGCTACAATATCCCGTAATTAGACAAATAGAAAAAAAATTAAGGCTCGCGTGTTGTTTTTCAAAATCCGATTAGATTTTGGCGGACTGAATATTCCGAATGACTCGCGTTAACTAGACTTGCATAGTAGGTGTTTGTTTACAGTATACAGTGTAAAGTATTGTCAGTGGACGGGTCATTCGTCATAGATCGTTGAAAATATTTGTTTTTGGCAGCTCTATCAGGTCGATTCAGGACACCGGTAATATGCAATAAAACTCCGAGTGTCAAAAGTCACGAATAGTTTGCAGATATAAGCGCGAGTATTTGTCAATATAAATTTCAATTGACTTGATACAATTAAATGCGAGCACTCGAAAGGGACAAAAAATTATTTCATAACTGTATATCGTGCAACAGTGAAAATTAGGGGGAGGGGATTGTCGCAAATTTCTTTTTTCCTAATTTTATTAGTCAAAATGAAGTTTCTCTCGCGACACATATAAATAATCAGCTCCGATTCGAGCCCCAAATATATTTTATTATATTTACAAATCACAATTATAAAAAATTTTCAAAAGGCATTTCATTGTTTGGAAAACAGACCGTCTTGAGTACCCGCTCTTTAGTATCGAGTATAAAAATCACATGAGATACTTTGCGTTAGGGATGTCCTGAGAGTAGCCCGGAGAAAGGCGATCCTGCGAGGGGGAGAAGGCGTGGAAATGGCGTGCAAAAAAATATTGTTTTTATTGGATAGAGAATAGGATAGTACTTGGACGATTCGTGCCCGTGGCCGAAGTCTCGACTGAGCGAAGTATCGAATGATTCATCCGACGTGCACGGATACGCCATTTGGCCCGCTAAAGCGTTTGCAATAGACGAACGTAATAATAATATAGCGCGGTAGCAACACTTTGTATTCCGCGATTTCGAGCTCTAAGAGAGCATCTTGTCCTCGGGAATAGTCGGACTGGTAACCGACGGAGCCGCGGATGAGCGCCTCATTGCCTCGGATTCCCGAAGAGCTTCGTCAAAACTCTGCGTCGAGCCGGACCTTGAAGGCACGACTTTTGTCTGCGAAAAGAGAATTGAATCCTTGAATAAAAGATAAAGAAATTTCATAAATTCCAACATGCAATAAAATTTACGCTATTTTATTTGAATCGTCTGTAAGTCTAGTTTATGTATATTTAAACAGCGCCAATTCCACGTTGCGGCAGAAAAGTGAAATGGATTTTGGCCTGGTTGACCACGACGACGACCACGACGACGACCACGATGACGACGTTTCTTTAAAAAATTACGTGAAAATTCAGACCCGTGGACTTTGCATTGCAATATCTCTACTCATGGGGCATGTAGGAGAAAAGTAAAAATACTTTTATTATGCAAATCGTACCCAAGCTATCGATTAAGCGCAGTCTCAACTTCGTCGGAACAGCCGTTGTTGAGATCCGAAATTCTGAGGGCCCGTCAACTCGTGTACTCGCGTAAACTTACACGGTCGGTCTCGCGCGCGCGGTGCTAGCTGCGCTTACACTTGGCGCGAGACACTACCGTGTCTCGTGATACGTGAAAATTGGGAATTTCAAAGACCACGCTTTCAGTGTGTATAAGACACAAAATAGGTCATTTGAAAGATAAAATTAATACAAATATTTGTTTAGTAAAATTATTCGATTTAATTTTAGTCACCTTGATGTTCTCGCAGGCGGATCCAACCCTTTCCTCCAGCGACCGGAAGCTGTCGGAATTGCGCATCTGGCCTAGTTTCATGGAGATACCGCTACCAAAACCACCTAAAATGCTAGTCGTCTTCTCCGCCGTGGACTTGAGTACAGATTCTGTCTTTTGGTATCTGATATCACAAAAAAGTGAATATTTAATCGTTAAAACAATTTATTATACATTAAAACAGTTTATATTAAATTTTTTTTTATTCTTAACACAGATTATCTTCTAGCAAGAATTGCGTAAATTAATTTCTAATCGGCACAAAGCTCGGGCATAAGATAAAGTTAGCGTTTATTGTGTTAAACTTTGGTTTTGTTTGAAGCAAATGTAAGGCGATATACTGTACTAATAGCGAATTCGTCGGCGGTTAAAATTATGAAAATTAAGTTCCCAATAAATGTGAGTTGTCTCTAAAACAAATTGTGTCTTTGCTTCGAGGGTGAATATATTACCAGAATTCGATGACTTGTTTCAAAAGCACTCTATGAATATATTAGATGTGCAAATTAATTCAGCCTTATATCAGCGTTTGGAGATTTAATATTTTTTGTCATTATGCGGTTTGCAAATGCGGCTCTATATGTTTTAAAAATACTATATGATTTAGAAAAGCAGACAGAACAAAGGCATCCGAAAAGCAGCATTTAAAGGAATGCATTTTTTTCAGATTTTCATTCAAACCGAATGTTGCTGAAATGATTTATTCTGCTCTGGATGAGAGCGATGCTTAAAATAGTTTTACAGTTTTGAGAACTAGGCGAATTATTTTGCAGTACAATGTCATACCGTAAATAGAGCAAAAAACCCATGTTTTGACCTGGAAAAAATTTTCTCATTCAGATTCAGATCTGTCGGATTCTCATTTATTTCGATTGTTGCAACATCTGATACCATTTCAAGACAGTAGAAGAGGTCGGAAAAAGTCTTGAAGACTCTATTGATTCAAACCGCGAAGTTTCTTCTACGAAGGTATTGTATTTGTCAGCTGTCCAATAAATAGGGCACCATTAGAGAAAATAATAGATTTAAATTAAAGCAGGAGAAACTATTATATATGAGCACTGCTAATATTATTTTAAACTGTATTCTCTTTAATAATTGATACAATTAATTAAGTAAACATTTCAGCTTTAATAAGTCTTATTCACAACTTATGCTATAGTTAGCCCTTCTCCCCCTCAATTTGCATTGCATTAAACGAGCTTAATATTCTTTTAGTATAATAGAGATTATTTCGAACATTAAACTTGTAGTTGACTTTTTTGTGAATAACCTTTGAATTTTGTGAAACAAGACACTGAAGTAATTTACACACCTAATAAATATCGAATAATGTGTTGTTAATACGATGTAGAATATCACTGCGAATCGGGTTGCGACGAGGGAAAAATGAGACACTATGTGCGTACTTACAATCTGTTAGCAGAGATTGTCCTGGTTAAGCGACCGAATGTCTCGCCGACGTTCTGATAACTGAGTAAGAACCCAACGAAAAGTGAAAAAATCAATGCTTCTACGTGTGTCTAAAGAGTAGAAGTGGAGTATCAACATAAAAAGAGTGATCATCGTCGCTGCTTCGTTAGAGAGGAAAGCAAAGAGATAAAAAAAATAAAAGAGATGAATAAGAAAATTAAGATTAGTAAAGAAATTAAAACTAAGATTAGTAAAGATAGTACAGAATAGTTTAAACAGTAAGAGATTTAGTAAGCGCGATTCACGTATTTTTCAAAGAGTACTGAATATTTCTTTAATGTGCAATACAATATTTCTCGCGAGTTTAAAAGTATTTTATTTAAATTATCTCGTAGATGCGGTGATCCTGTTATGATTTACATATCCACTTCTTCCTCATAAAATATAGTACAGTGCATAGAACATGTATAGTGTACATGTATGTGCAGAATATACGAACAGACCAAAGAAGCATGCGAAGCAAGCAAAGAAATAACAGGATACATACACATGACTCTCTTTAACGTTCTTGAGTCCCTGATTGACATCGTCGGTAAGCTCCTTCCAGACACTAATGCCAAGCTTCCTCTTCAGGTCCTGGGAAACCTTGATCTTGTTGGCGAGAACGTGTCTCAGAGTCTGTATCTCTTCTTCGACCTAGAATTGATTTTTATTATTCCTTTTCAGGATTTTCCTGGATTTCCGAGACTTACCTTCGCTAACTCGGCGCTCCATTCAGCCCTTTGTTGCTCCTGCTCCTCCAAGGAGAGTCCTTGAAGCTCGTTTGCCATGTTATCCGACGATGGCGACAGAGAGCCGGCCGAGTGGAGCGAGGCATCTTCACCTGGAACAAAAGAAAAAGGAAAAAAATTAGTCTTAAGGTATATAATACCATGACGGTCACGCTAACTGCTCGGGAGGATCAGTTTTCTTAGATTGTGACTTAATACATTAAAATTATTATGTTACATATGGAAAGATAACATATAGATACATGTCAAACTATTAAAATAATTTTCTGAACAAGTAAAATAAAAAATTATTATAATATCGAAATTGAAAATGAAAAATTAAAATTAGAAATAAAAATTAGAGTTCGAGATTGAAAATTAAATTTAAAAATTAAAATTGCACACATATTTAAATGACGTCAGAAAGATATCTTATTTAGCTCTTTAATCCAGAGCGGATAAAATTTATTTAATTATAGCGTATGTTTGTCTGCACAAAATGCAAATACGATCGACTATAATTAATTAATTACTCTCAGGAAGCAATTGCTTTTTCCGGCAAATGATTTTGATTGTTTCGCTGATTTCGTTATATTGCAGAGGAATGCGTGCAGTTGTGCAGTTTCAGCAGAGCGAGACGTCGCTCTAGAAAAATTCAAAGTATGTTTCCACGTCGTTGTACTCGATAGTGATTCCATGATCCGTTTTCGTGTACTTTCACGCGTCGAGAAGAAATAAATCGACGTCGAGGAGCTGCTAGACGTAACCACGAAATTTCTCATGTGAAAGTACACAATTATTATGCTAGAAATTAAATAATTAAGCACTCATTTAAGGAGCTACACCGGCGACAGGTGAAACAAGGCAATTTTTCCAGAATTTTTTCCACATAATTAATTATATGAATAAAAAATTGTAAACTGTCTCAGAAAACAAAAACAAAAGAAATTCCTTAAAGCAGAAAGATAAAACTAATTTAAAAAAAATGTTATTTTATTTAAAAAAATAGTTGGGTTTTTGAAGTATAATTTGCAAGTACTTAAATTACTTTTTTTTTAATTAGTCGTCATTGCTATGTTACAGCCTGATGAATGGGATAGGTTCTTCGCGTACAAAGCCAAAAAAAATCTCTTCTTATTTGTCTTATTTGAAAACAAAACCAAAAGAAATTTCTTAAAGTAAAATATAACACTAGGTCGTAGAATTTTTGTATGATTTATAGTTTTCTTTTTCATCATCAAAAATTAATGAAATTATACGAATTCAGAGATTCAGCGAAATCCGAAACGACTTCTCTTTACTTTTCGCAAATCAGAAGTATAAAAGCGGTGAAGCTTTTCTTCTCTTCTCTCAGCACCTTTCATCAGCTCGAGCAACTTCTTGTAATTCTCGCTGTTGCTGATCTTGGCGAGGTAAGGTTTGGAGAAGTCCTGGAAGATCACGCGGATCGACCGCTTCTTCCTCTTACGGCTTCCTTCTAGTGATTCTCCCTGAATTTCCGTCGCGACGGACAGGTCGTCTCCACGATCGTCCACGACAATCTCGTCGATCTCCCCGTTGGAGCCGCGCCAGCAGTGAACCACCAGCTCGTCCACTTCTTCGTCCAGTTCGTCGATGTCGTCGAAGCTCGGCGTCGTTGTCAGTTTCGAGTAATACGCGTCCTCCTCGTACTCCAGCGACTCAAACTCGCGTTCATTCTCACTCGGGCAATTCTCCTCGCTATGTTCCTGGCAGACTTTCCCGCGCGGTTGGCTAGTTTTTGGATCTACAGATTGTTCAGGATTTGCCATGTTGTCTCTCATGATCTGCCCTCAGAAGATATGAAAACTTGCTGCAAAATTCGTCTCCAAAGTCTTGATCTGAGAAGGATACGTAGCAGAAAATTGGTTGAAGAGGATAAGCTTCGGAGTAATTCAGTATGATCTTCGTGATCTTCTTTGAGAGAAACTCTTTTTAAATTCTCGACAATTCAAAAGATCAACTGATCTAAGAGGAACGTCAGAAAGTTTTTGTTGAAATCTTCAATAAATAATAATAGATCGAAGGATATTTCGAACCAATTCTTCTTCTTTTTAATAGTATGTGTCCACAATATTATCTTCGGACAAGTAGGCACTAAGACGCGCCGCGTAATTACTTTTTGGGGGAGACAAATAAGCTAGGACTAGACCAGGATTTGAACCTAGGACCTTTCGCTTGCCGAGCTCTTTCTACTGAGCTATCCAGGCCCACACTCGATACTCTTCTCGCTTGCCTGCTCGATTTCACCGAATAAAGTAGGAACAATGCTAGCAGTGCGATTCCAGAACGATGCTTGGTATCCCACAGCGAGCTAGTTTGAGATCTTCAAAATGTTGCTCCACTGTCATCCAAAATTTGTCCTCGGAAATATATTTCGTAAATAAAGAGATTCATCTATGATTTAATTTAATATGTTGCACAGATCACAATTTCACGATTTAGGATCGATGAAGAAGTGACTGTTAAAAATTACAGAGACACGTGTCTTCTCACGCCATCCCGGCGGAAACAGATGGTTTCAGCGTCTATCACAAATCTATCACATTTAATCGCTCACGTCTCGCCAAGAGCGCGCGAATTATACGGAATTCAAAAGTGCTAACTTAAAAGCGCGTGCGATCAGCTTTCGTTCCTGACAGGATCGATTTCCAGATCTACGTCGCGATGCATGATTTAACGACTGTATGCAATCCGTGCGTTCGCGATGGCTCGGCGAAATACGACCACGTGCACTGACGTGTGCACATACGACTAACAGCTGTGTGCCTCGAGAGCCTTGATGCCGACGTCGCTGATCGCCAGGATACCACCGCGTTTCTAAGAAATCGAGACGCTGCTCTCGCTCTACCTTAGCGGGAAACGAAGAGCGAGAGGGCGAGCGGAAGGGGCAGGAGAGGGGGAAAGAAAAAAAGAGTGGAAAAGGAAAGGAGGGAACGGACAGGTGGCCTTGGTTCTTCATCATGAAATAGAACTTGGTATTGTGATTTTACGGATTGGAAATCCACAATGAAGAAGAAAAAAAAAGAGGAATTTCAGTAGCGGCGAGATAAATCTACCATAGAATGCACAGACGAAGAAATAAATGTCACTGTTAATTAATTAATTAAAGTTGAACGAAGCGCGCAAAGGACCGATTTGAATCTCGCCTACTTGTTCCTTGTCACTCTTTAACATCGAGAGTTTGCAATAAATCGACCATTTTTTTAAATTAACTTAGAGCAGCAGCAATATTAATCATTGTCGCTCGAGTTTAGTTACGTTCTCGTTCGGTCGCAGTGACTGTAGTCTTCCTACGGTATACAGGGCGTTTCAAAGGCGGAGGCCAACGTTCGTTTAAGAGACGATTGGGACCAAGAAACAGGGGAAAAAGGTCTGTACAAACCGAAGAGGAAATCGCTGACTAAAATCTTGTACACCAATGCCCACTAATGCCCAGTGGGCATTACTTTATCTTATTTCAGCTTATTTTACCTTATTTTATCTTTATAATGCTCCAGCAAGGCCTAATGCCCAAACTAATGCCCAAAAAATGCCTAGTAATGTCACAAATCTGTACACCACAATGCCCTCAGCCGTTTCCCCCTCGGTACAAACGTTTGTCCGGAAATGCGTTCTTTTCGAGTTATTGCTAGTTTTATGTTGCAGAAATTTCACATTGTCTAAAATTTTTCGTCGAAATTGAAAGGAGGTAGTGACTTTCACGGGTTTTATAACGTAATTGAAGCTCAAATAAATGTGAGCCGCTTTAGCACCCAGGACGTGCCCGCAGGTAGGCGAGATCCTGCAGCTCGACGCGCCAATAAGAGACTCTCGCTAATTCTCGCCAATGCCTCGCGCCCAGCCTGTTCTCTACGGGATATCCTGAAATTACATTGCCGACACACGTGGCGTTTGCTGATTCAATCCTCTCGCGTTTCCGTTCGTTCTATTTAAGTTATTGGCGGCGGGCGCGTAAAACTGCGGGAAAAGTAGGCTAAAGATAGTCGTAAGGAGAAATAGAGAAAGAGAGAGGAAACTAGGCGCGATCCGGCGCTCTGATTGGTTCATCGACCTCTTCGACGGAGCGCTCCGCTTGTTTTTGCGATCGATGATGAAAGCGCGGAAGCGTGGCGAAGATGTATAATAAAAGTTCCTGGAACTTGGCGGAAACCTTCGGCAAACCGGTCTATCGATCCGACTCGCCGGCGGATTCTTGTCCATACTTAGCAGTACGTGTTTATCGCTAAAAGCGACCGTCTGAATTGCATTCAACTCAAACATCGGATTGAAACAGAAAAAAGAGCCAAAGAGTCTTGAGAAATGGAGTCTTGTGTAACCGTAACATCGATTTAACAAACGTTTTACCCTTCCTTTTAACGCTTTCGGCGAAACTCTGTCCGCTCAGTTTTATTTATCTTTATTTCTCAGTCTTTTAAATCGGAGAAACTTTAAAGTAAACTACTTGCTTACTTTCATTCGCTTATCTTCGTTTTCAACTTTATACAGTCGTCGCGCGGGCTTTTTAAAATAAATATTATTTTCCAAATTAAGATCTTTCTTTATGCGCTACATACCCGAAAACACGCCTAATTAAACAAAGGCAAATATTCGAGATCTCGACGTAAAAGATATGAATTTATTTTTATACGGGAATCTCTCGAGATTTCATGCGTTTCTTATTGAAAAAAAAAATACTGCCATTAGGGACGAGCCTATCTGGTATTTTTATGTTTCTTCCGCTTTACTTGTAACTAAATCATGAAGCCGTGTAAAAGTAAATGCTCCGCCCTATCAACTATACAGGGTGCTCCGCAACTTTCTGACCGCCATTCACGGGAAGATAGAGGGGATTAAGACAAACAGAAAAGTCCTGTACCATTTTGCACTTGGAGGAATAGTTATCCAGATATTGATGTTCAAAAATCGCCGTATTAGCCCAACCTACTGGCAAATGTATGCGCCCGGTGAGATCCGCCCACCTATCGGCCACCGCACGAGGCGGTGCGCGGCGAGTAGGGAGGCGCACCGCTGCCCGTCCGCCACTTACACGACCGCTCGCACAGCGGTCAACTTTTTTCATAAGTCTCCCTATTCCTTTAAACCATAAGTGTGACGGTTACAACAATTTATATAAATTAATATAAAACTTCTGTCATGTCATCACGCGAATGCGACACACTTCGGCCGGCGAGACTCGCAACGGCCAATCGGCATCGCGGAAAAGCGGCAACAATACGAGCGCGACCGAGAACGCACTTCGGGCGTTTCATGCATTTTTTTTATCGTGGAGGATACGATGGAATACATTTAAAGATACGCAGTAACAATGAAATAATGTAGACTCAGGACTAAAAGCTTACAATAATTCACGCTGTAACAAAAAACATTCTTGCAGTCTACTTTACTTATCACAACTTTCCACAGTCTTATTGACTATTGTGTTTAAATAAGAGTGGGTGATGTAAGAAGATGCAGAACAAGATAGGCAGTCTAAAAGTTTATTATCTCCTTTGTTCACCCATGTGTCAAATACTTTCCACGAAATATAATTATAATGTATACCATTACAATATGTCCATTCCTTCCAACCTGGCAAAAGTCTGCACAATACAAAGAAAACGTAATAAAATAGGAGAAAATTTGTATTTTTATGGTCTAGACATAAAGAATAAAACAAAGTATTAAGGTAAGAAAAGGAAAAGAAGTCCAATACAAACGGAAGAGGTAGATTGTGTCACAGATCACAGGTCGAGACGACGTAATATTTAAAAACAATCCACGTGTCGATTCCTCATGGAATTTCTCGTGGGAAAATAGCGCGACATCCGAAGGATTAATATCATGTCTCCTTGTAAATCAGAGATCCCCAATCTACAGCCCAATTTACGGCCAGATTCGACCCGTTAAGATATCAGAAGATATCACGTTTAAATAATTGTTTATATAATTTTTCACATTGTTACTTTGTATAGCTCGTCATTATTTGGCCTTTTCGTTTACTTATTTGTATTCGCACTTAACGAGCATGTCTCTTCTTTTAATATAGTCAATCTTGAGAAGAAGTTCGGAAATTTTGTGCGTAAACTGGTTCTCGAAAAATATGAGCAATACACATTTCCCGTATGAAATTTGGAAAAGCGTTATTCTTCTTCAAGAAAAGCGTCCTTTATAGATTTCGTCCAAATGTGGTGAAAGGACACAAATTGAGTCGATTCTCACGGAGAGATAGACTAAAACAAGGTGTAGAAAATTGACCTTCGTCAGTGCAGCTGCACTCGCGTTACAAATTTTTCGCGTCGATTGCTTCCTCCATTGTTTTCTTCTCTTTTCTAGCTCTGCGAAAAATCTCGCGAAAACTCATCAGAATTTTTACTGCGACGATAATACGATTAGCGTTTATTTTGTTTCTTCAATCGCCATTCGAATACTGTGCTTTCAATAATTGAAAACCGACGGATTCGATAAAAGTTTATCGACGAAACTTTAGTATCCATTGTCGCTGCATCATCTGTTCCGCGATAAAATCCTCGTTTCAGGAACCACGACGTTGACGAGCGCGGCGCAAAAGAATGCGACAAATACTCGACTGGAATTCGTGGCGAGTCGCCGGTGACACACATGCGTGCGCGTAAACACGCGCACACAGAGGCAGTGACGGGTTCACAAGGTCGTCGCTGGAAACGTCAGGATAGCGGGTGGCGCGCAACTGTAGGTTAGAATTCGATTGCGTTTCGTTTACCGCCGCGTTCTGGAAACGGCTTACTCCCGGCCGATTCCCGTGCGAAAGTCAACGATTTGTCCCGCTCAGTCGCGAAGAAATTCACACGATCGGATCGGAGCGGATGACGAAGTCGATGATCTCACCTGTTGGTACGTTGCTCATCTCGATGGTCTCGCGGCGCGAAGTTGGAAAAAATGACGATGCCCTGTCGGCCGTGCAGAAAGGATCGACGTGTCCCAGCGTCACAAATCGGTTCACCAGGAAGCGAACATACGTTCTCCGATACAGCGGAAAGATCGATCGGTTCCGTCTTGACGGCGAGCTGACTGAGCACAGGCGGCCATATTGGAAGCGCGCCTGCTAGTGGTGCCGCGTAGCGAGCGTTCGGTAACACTTCGGGCGACTCGGCGGAGAAATTTGATAACAATAGTCTAATCAGCGGCTATAAATACGCGCTACAAAATTTATATCTTGTTGGTGGATCAGGAATATAAAAATAGAAAATTTATATAAATCGAAGATCATATATGTATGCAATATTAAATTTAATAATAATAAATTTATTAGATTAAGAGTAGTAAAAAACAAAAATTTTTTATTGAAAATTCAGTAAAAGAAATGTATCCCTTTATTACCAAAAAAATGTATTTTTTAGCTTAGTAATTACTCAAAATGTGTAGTTTCAAAAATTAATATAAAAAATCTAATTTTGTTGCTTAATTATTTATTAACTTTTGAAGCACGACTTTGAAACCGTGCACCAACTTTACTGAAGTTATGTAAAATTCCATGTTTTATTTTCACTTTTGATCCAGAAGATAACAAAAATAACGATAGCTTAACTGTGATTGAAAGAGTTTAATTAAAAATGAAAAGTATTAAAAAATACTATTCAGTCTATATGCATACATATATCATGTAAATTCACTAAGGAAGTTTTTTTACCTCAAAAATACCGATGTTCCTGCTTAATTTTTACCCTACTTTAAAGAAAACTCGGTTTTTTAATCTCTAGTAATTTAAAATATCTGAAGACTATAAGCGAGTTATTAGATAATTTCATTCTACTCCACAAAATTTGCAATTCACAATTATTAATAATTTTTTACCTTCCTTTTTTAATTGTTCCCAATTAGCAAATTACTTTCTATGTGATAAGGTCGAGTCAACTGCGGAATAGATGAGAATTAATTAGCACGGCGAAAATTCCTTTTTTAACAACATTTATTTCTAATATGCCTATTGTCTATGTACAGTTACACATCGGCGTGATCTATGCAACGCAAAACACAACGAGTCCCTACAAGCTACGTGCGCGATTGTTAACAATAATAAGGTCCTTAGACGTGACACGGGTGATCGTACACCGTAGGGTACGATCGTCGTCAACGTATAAATGATTCGCGTCGCCGTTCCCTCGTGGAAGCATAGAAATTCTATGTCAGATACCAGATATGTGTACTCGTATATTTATATCGTAAACTCGCCCGTGGTTGACGCGCTCGTCTGCCCGAAGGCAGCGCGATTCCGCTTATCAGTCGGTCGACTTTATCGTATCCACAGAACTCGAGCCGGAGCAGCGCGCGCCGAACGATCCGGTGGGATTATAATTCGAGGATCCGAATTCCAAATCATACCGGATTCCAAAAGTACCATACAACAAACATCCCAACTCCAGAATTATAAGCTATGCCGTGAAAGGAAGCTGCACCGCTTTTTCACCCACTTTGTCTTTCACCTCTCGCCTCCAATCCTTTGCAAAATGCGTCTATCGATTGCCATGTTTCTTTTTCCTTGGAGAGGAAAGGGATCGCACTGGGGATCAATTGATTACGAGATCGTTTCTGGCTTCTTCCGCGCATGGCTTAGAATTCAGATGATTTTTCACGGTTTGAAACACACTCGGCTCTTCGAGAACCTCAAATTATTGTCGCCCTTCCTAATTAAGCCTGTCAACGCACACACGACACGCAACATATCTGTTCTAGGAAGCGTCTATTCGCGCAAAAGATACATTTACCTGGAAGCAGTAACATAGTATATTCGGCAAATATATGCTGGATTCCCTTTGCGCCATTTGACTCGCGAAGTTTCAGTCTTTCCCTGAAGTCACTGATATTCCCCTCAGATTTTTCCCGCGGAACTATTTAATTTCCATAGATATGTGGAACCTTATAGCATCCGCGGCGCCAACACGTGCGGCTCTCGCTTCTTTCCAACATGGCGTCTCGCAGGCTGGCTGGGGTTTGGCGATTGTTCCAGATTGGAAATCGAAAGTAACCCGAACGTATAAAGTCTGCGATAAATAATTATTGCTCGATTGATACGAAGCTGTCGCGAAGAATCGTTCGGCCCTAATCTTGGTACAGGTGTATCATACACAGTCGCTGTATATTTACACGAAGGTCTACAACATTCCTGCTCAAAGAGTCCGATCGAATCACACGAAAGAAAATCGATTCGATCTCATTTTTTATGTTCTCAGATTATTCTATATCTGTAGATAAGTCTTCTATCTTCCTTTCTATCTTGTTTTCACTGTTAAAAAATGATTCTTCGATTTAAACGTCAGATTGCGCTCTCGATAAGATACAAGATTTCCTCTACGTTTTAATTACGTATAGTTTTGATATAAACATACAAGAATATTCTTGGATATAGAACTAAGTCCGATTCTCGTATTAACGTCAAAACGTAATTTGTTTGAATTGACAGATCGATAGGAAAGCGTTTAATACGCGGATAAATATTTGTGGTGGTTTAATTGAGAAACCTGGACTAAAACGACAGTCTGCGATGAAATTACATAGACTGTCCCTAAAAGGAAAGTCCCTAAGTCACCCCAAACTTAGGAACATCCTGTATAAACTTCAAATCAGCTTCTGCCATCTCTCACTGGCTTCTTCAAGCAGGGATACTACGCGAGAATCGCCTTTCCGGTTGTCCAACTTGGCCTCTTATAAAAATAGTGTCGGAGAACAGGAAGCGCGAATCAATGATATAATCGAACGTTCGGAAACTACAAGTTCTGATTTTCAGAGATTGATTTTCGAATAATGTCCATTTGTATCCTCGATTCGCTACCTTCCTACGTCGAAAAGCGTGGGAATAAGTTCCCAGCGACTCGTCGAGTTCCAACTTCGCGCTCGAAGAATGTCGCGCGCACAAGATCTGCTTTTAATTACTTTACACAAAGACATCGATCTCTAATGGCATCTATTACCGATCTACGCACCTGTCCTCTTAGGCAACTTATTTGCAATTTTGCACTAACGACGCCCAATTGTCGATCCTCGCCGGCGTCGGTTGCGTGCTAATGGAAGTTAACGAGCCCCGTCTTCATTAAAAGATGTCCTCGACATCGGCGTAATTACGGTCCCAATATCCGCCAAGGAACGTCCAATCTTCCTGGCCCGTGTAAGGATTCGTGCCGGCTTGGAACCACCTGTAGACGTATATTTTCTAAGTCGTCAAGTCGCATTAGACGTCAGAGATTATTAATCTCTAATTGTTTCAAGCCGTTAAATTCCATAATGCGCAATTTTATTTAAAGCAGTTGTGCTTTTGGAAAGCTGCGGATTAATACTAGAAATAATATAATAATTTAACGCTCGATAATTACATATCGTAAGGGAAGAGCATGTATTATTAACACCTCAATGTCATTTAAATTATAGGATCTTTCGAAAATATAATTCTGGAAATTATTGAATTAAGTTCCGTTTCTCAAGTATGAGCAAAAATGCCGTTTCCAAGTAAAACAATTGGTTATACCTGGGAACATACTCGTTTCCCTTCTTCTGCTTGCGCGCTTTGCGGGAATTCCTCTGTTTTTCCTCAAGCCTGGCCTTCTCAGACGCAGCCCCATCCTGATCGCCGTTCTCCAGCTTGCGAATATCCGGTCTCAGTCTGGAGTCAGTCGGGCAAAGGCTTTCTCTCATATCAGGCTCCAGCTCGTTCAGTGACATCGCGAACGTCGTGAACTGATAATACTGCAAATTACGGTTACATCTTTGTATATCATTAAACATAAATCGATGTGCATGAAATAAAACTTACTCTTAATCGAATTGATAGAAGCTAAATAAGAATAAAGAATAATGTAAGAAATAATATGTGCAACGGAATAATTTATTACGAAGACTATTAAAATATAATATATTTGTTTTAAGTTTGAATAAAATTTTTGCAAGGAATTAATCGAATCGTTCGAAGTGTTAGCTTGATTCAACTAACATCCGAACTGTTGCTGGGCCTCGGTGTGGCCTCCCAAAGTGCGATAGATCCTGGAATCTCGTCTACGATCGGAATGTCGTCAACAAATGTACTGCCAAAGGGCTCCTCTATCGCATCCTGCGGATAAGAAAAATATTCATCCTACGTAGTACAATAAATAAAGGAGCTATTTTTAAAAATGAATCGATTTATTCAGTGAAGATTGTTTTTTACCTGATGCAGGGGCTTGAAAGCTCCGACTTTGAGACTGTGGAGCTTCGCCAAGACCTTTTTGTGTCCTGGACTTCCCTGCGGACTTTTGGCCTCCAGTTTGATCTTTTCCAGCGTTTCCTCGTACAACGAGGGCTCGCAGGATCGTAAAATCTCGGTCCATTGGCCGTAAAGGAAAAGTAACTTTCTTTTTCTAAACAAACAAGGAACGTGTAGTAACAACAATGAAATATTTTGTTTCATTATATTAAGAACATTTTTTTCCTTTGTATTCCCATCTAATTGACTTTAATTAAAGTTTACTCTTGATTCGTTATAAATCCCTCGACGCGATGGACGTCCTTGCCATTCAGGGTGCTTTTAATGAAACACAACTTAGCTTTCAAGTCATCTCCTCCGTGCTGCCTGATCTCCAGAGGGCCTGATTGCTCCATCCACAATTGACCCACCAAGACATTGTGAAGGATGCAATTGACATTTTGCCAAGTGTAAGACTCCTTCCATCTGTTCGAGTGTGATCATTAATACATCGAACATCTAGATAGTCTCGATCCTTAGAGTTTTTATAATATTTTTCATTCTTTGGTAGAGGAAAGTCCCCTATTATGAGACAAGCGCCTAATGTTAGATAGCAGGATTTCTGCTAAATTAACAGGCATCATCTGTTGGTTCCACCAATTTATTGCCCTTTGAGTGAAATCTGTTTAGTGCAAAATTGTTAGATGATGTAATCGTTGCGAAAAGAAGATCTGTGATTAAATTTAGATGTTGAAAACCTGCTACCTCATATTAGAAGTCTGTCCCGTAACAGGGGACATTTCTCTAATAATTAATTTGCACTCTCAACAAAAGATCTTCTTGCTTTCTTAACTTTCAGTGATAATGAAGTTAGATGAATATTGAGAAAACAAAAGAGACAATTGACAAAAATAATTAACATTAAACAAAGTAAATAGCCACGATACTGGAATGTAAACATGTAAAAATGCAATATTGGTATATAAGTTAGCTAATTGTGATTGTATTTATTAACTAACTTGGGTAATTCGACCGTGACAACCCCTTTCGGGTGCACCTCCAGTGATTTCCCCCAGAATTTCAATTTAGGATGGATGCTGCCGTGAAAGATGAAGTCCTCGCTGTCAGCGTAAAACGCGGACACCGGTGGATGATGCGAGACCTGTTCGCATATTATCCTGAAGAAGAGATTCGAAGAAAAAAATAACTTCCAGAGAAAAGGAGAAATAACAGATTGGCTAATAAAATTAATAATTGGTAGATAAAATTAAGAATTAGTTGATAAAATAATATCAAGCATGGTGAGTCAACTTTAACTGGAAATAACAAATTGTTACTAATGAATTGATAAATACAATTAATGTGAAGCAGTTAATTACCGGAAGTCCTCGCGCTGTAATTCGTACGTTTCGCCCAAAATTGGATTGAAAGGTTTTCCAAAGCGCTCCCAGTTCGAAGCGAGGGCACTCACAGCGAAAGCCGCAACGTACTGCGTAATCATTAATTTCGTTTATTAATAGTGCTGGGTGGATTATTGATTTATCATCTCGATTGAATTTATAAGGGCAATTTCTCGCGAACCTGAAGCCTCAAGACCGGCGATTCCTGCTGAGATGCTTGCTTGAGCAATATGGCATATTCCATATATTCCGCGACGCGTTGCAGGAAAGAGAGGGGCTCGTTGAAGATGACCGGCATGCTGGTCTTGCTGATGTCCTTGCCCAGCTGAAGCGTCATTGAGCAGAGATTTACTTCGGAGTGACCCGGAACTGGTAACGATGTTCTTGGAAAGTAAAACGTGCTACGATAAAAATTTGAGCGAAAGAAACAATTTTTCTAAAGATGGTTCAATTTTAGCTCATACAAATTTGGCGAAAAAACGAAACGATGATTTCTCAGAACTCCGAATTTTCGAGTATACTTGCACTTTTTAACGCGACTGAAAATTTTCGAAGTCTCAAAAAATATCTATAGATCGATGAATTTAAACATTCGGCGAATATTTATATACTGCCAACCTGTAACGTCCCGGTATCCTTTCGTTGGCCATTGTAAGAGTCTCCCGTGGCTATCGAGCGCCCCGACAACGGCAGGAGCCTTCAATCTGTCGTTCTTGTGAGTCGATACTTCGATTTCCACTAACATCGACCAGTAATTATGAGGCTTTATCAGAAGATACGTGAGAATTCGAATTATTTGACCACATTTTTCGCTGGAAATTTGACAGAAAGTTTGCAGCTCTTCAAATCCCTTCGAAATCCCCCCAAATTCCTAAGCAGATTATTGGCGACTTAAAGGATTACGCGGTATACGGTTTCAGATTTACAGTGCAATTTTAGAAATCGAAAATTTTATATAAAAACTTGTCTGTCAGGTATTTGAAGATATCAGTTCTGTATCGAAATTCCAAACTTGACAGTTGAGTTTTTTTTAGAAATAAAAGCAAGCCGGTTCTCGGATTTTCAAAGAATACAATACATTAAAATCCCTTTAGAAACATATAATTTCAAGTGTACAGATAAATCCCTTGGAAGATCTATTTGTGTTGGCCAGAAGTGATGTTTAGATAGTTCGATCCTCGGAGTTCTGAATCGTCGAATTGTGTAGATGAATCCTCGGATTGTTCAGGGATTCTTTGATCTTCCGTGGCGCAAATGGAACGAGGGGGGAGAGGGGAGCGCGGTATCTCTAAATGGACCGTCCGGTTCTCCAGAGAGAAAGAGCCTTGTCTCGCTAGCTTGGTGACATCCCGGCAATTATTCCGATTAGCTCTGGAGCCGCGGATGATGCCACACGCGGAGGATTTTCGCGACCGTTCGACACTCGTCGTCACTCGCTCATGGCGGTCGGGAATTTTTGGAGAACGAGATCGCCAAGACCGGAAGCCACACGACGTTGTTTCAGCTTCGTCTCACGATCAGCTGTACAATTGAAGACTGTTGAGCCTGCGGGCGTGACGGCGAGCTCCCCCTTTGCTTTTGGAGCAAATATCAATAAATCCGAGCATGACCGTTGAGCTCCCGAGGATTTCCGTTGGGACGACCGACTGATTCGCTCGTGAGGAACGATATAACGGCAAACTCAAAAGATTTTCTTAAAAGCGATGTCTCAAATGTCAATGAAGTTTCAACATAAATGTGATAGACTTTTAATTTTTCAGATACAACCTTATAATTTTTTCTTCTTTTCGAGTAAAATGCACGGCGAATTAATAAAATAATAGAAATTAAAAGTAATATTGTATAAAAAAAAATAATTAAAAGTCGTCTTTAATTTTTCAGGGTTTATCGATTGAAGTTTGAGGAATTAATTCGGGGGAAATTTATAGCTGTTGATAAATGATTTTCTGAAACGTGTTTTTATTTTAAAATAGAGAAAAAGCGCCTTAGTGTGGATGAAGAGCGAAATATTTTTTTTACGTTTTTATTCCAGCGGCTCATTAAATTTTAATTAATTCAATTAATACGTAATACCAAGGACTGCATCATTCCGATTTAACGTACGGAGTTATATATACACAAAAATCAATAAATGCGAAGGCGGAAGGGCAAAGTTTCAACAACGTGAACGAGCACGTGAAACACCCGCGATTGAAAAAGACGTCGTATCACGCAATCAAGCGGTCTGCGTGGAAAATACGGGATGAATTTAATTAACGCATACCCCCATACATATGCAATGTCGAGACCACAATGCTGCCCTTATCGCGCGCAATCCACCCGATAAAATTGGCGCCAGACACGAAGAGCATTCACCAGAGAACCGTTGAGAATGCAAAGATCTTAACTGATAAAAGATACTTTAAACAACAAACCGTATTCCGAAGTCTGAAACTGCACCTTCGCGTCTTTTTAATCTTTCTTGCTTCAATGCTGGTAGTTCGTTAAATAAATCTGTGGCCAGCCGATGTTTCGGCAACGTGCAATACCTACGGCAGATCAAATGTGACCCGTTATAGG
>NW_011967079.1:158111-191607 GCF_000949405.1 Vollenhovia emeryi
AGGCCATAAAAAGCATTAAAGTGCGAAAGACAATTGTACTGTCTCTAAACAGGTTTTCTTTGGGTCGAACAGTTCGCCCTCTCAGAAAGAATTTCTGACAACACAACAAAAATCTTTTTGACATATCAAAAGTTGTCACAATACAGTGAGTTTGTGAATTCTTTTAAACGTGTCAAGAGAGAGAAAAAATAATACAATATTGAGATTAAAAATCAATAATCCTAGACAGTCGTATCATTTTTATTCTCTAATAATATTGACTTACTATATTGAGATAAGGGTAACGCGTATAAATTTAGACTGATATATTCTTGCGTTTAGAATAAATCCTCTCCCGCTGTGTTACAACGCACGCATCAACATCATTTTATTATAGATTTAAGAAATTTTCAACAATAAATGAGTATAATTGTCGCTGTATCGATCCCACTTTATGATAGATCGAAGTATAATAGCATCGAGTCCAAAAATCTTTTGGCGTGGAGGTTTAATCCTAGATTTTTGAATTCCAGAATTCTCGAATCTGCGACAATTACCAAGTTGCTCGGATTGCAGAGGATTCCTTAGATTTCTGAATCTTTTAATTTTCTAAATCACACTAGCATTTGCAGAATTCTTTGTCTCAAAGTTGGAAGAAATGATATGAATCGGATCCATACGGATTTTCGGCTTTTAAATGCTATAATTTTTAAATCCTTATATTTATTCTTGTCCAAATTTTTTTCTTATTTCTGAATTCTTCTTTTAAGCTATGAATTCTCGATTGTCGGATCCGGCAATCGACAAGTAACAATCGGATGATTACTTTCTATTTCTACCGGCGTTGTAATATTTTACGAGCTCGCGTCCTACTGTCTTGCATGAAGAGTTCAGTGCTCTGTGGGCTCATCGTTGACGACTCGGAATAAGAATAAGCCGAATCTCTCTATTGATTCACCTGGAAACCGAATCGATAACCGTACGAGGCACAGGCGCTCACTTCGTTACGGATCGGCTAACTTTCCTTGAATCGTCCGTCGAATTCGTCGCCCGTTCGTCAAATCTGCCAAATTCTGTGGCCTTAAAAATAATTGCGTCGAGGTAAAAATTACGGTACTTAGAAAACATACTGTGCTGTTACAAAAACAGTCTTCTGTGTGTGAGGAAAGTGCGGAAAAAAATATGGCCCTAAGAAACATTTGATTTAATACGTTTGTTAAACCAATAAAGCTTGGTTTAACAATGGATTAATCTAATACAACTTAGACTAACTTGGGGAAATTTTTTAGACAGGAAAAGGTGCGTGAAAACATTTCTTATCCGTATAATAGAATTGTGATCGATATGTTGAACTATTCTAGAAAGCGGCGGAAGTTAACACCAGATTTCGAGAATGAGCAAGAAAAATAATCCGTCGTTGAAAGATGAGAACTTGGATATTTCCGGAGGCCTTCAAGAGCCGAAGGATTTCTCGAAGGAGGCGGAAGGAAACCCGGTGTCTCGCAAGTACCGCACGAAGCATATGAAGCTATTTCCGGAATTATATCGAAGTGACGTGTCGATCCATCCCAGCTACACCGGCTTGAAAATCTTGCCGTAGTAAGGATTCAATCAATCAACGCAAACTTATTAAATAAAACTAAAATAAAATGACGGAGGTAGATATTGTTGTCGCCAGTAAATAATTAACAATATTGAGTGATTTAGTCGACCCAACTGGCATAAACTTTATTGAATTATATCCACTACGTTTCGACCATCCGGATTGTGGTCCTTCTCAAGTGATTTGTGCTTACATGTATTTGAAATCCACATGTTCAAATACATGTAAGCACAAATCACTTGAGAAGGACCACAATCCGGATGGTCGAAACGTAGTGGATATAATTCAATAAAGTTTATGCCAGTTGGGTCGACTAAATCACTCAATATTGCTAAAATAAAATGTAGTTTTTTTGTTATACTAAAATATATATTATATCTATATAAAGTGTTAATTTTATTAGGCATAGCAGACGTTCTGGAAAACATTACTGAGGCTTTAAAGTTTAAAGCAATCATTAGCTTACCATAAACTTTGTTTAATTTTTTTTATTAATTTAGTATTTAATATAATTTATTTAATATACATATATACTTTTATATGTATTGAAAATCTTTCATAATTAATTGCAGAATTAATTGTTTTATTTTTTTTAGCCACGTGGTCTGCAGGCATCGCGTGCAAAGGATTAAGCGACAATCATTTCAGCAGCTAAATCGCGAGATCGCGCATTTCGCCATGATCCAGATGTTTGCTCTCGATGGTGTGAGGATAGATCGCGTCTTCAGCGTCGGGATGTCGCCGAAGATGCTGATTGTGCCGGATCCATTGACGAAAAAAGAGAGACGCCGACTGAACGAGCTCATACGAGATCCTTAATAAAATCCCTTGGGTATAATTACGATAAAAAGAGATTTTTCGTACATTTTACTTAATTATTATTTAATTCTCTCTTCCTTTAATTTTGTAATTAATGTCAATCTGCTGCAATTATTTCTTGTAATTACATCAATAAATTTCTAATTACTCCCGTGATTACGATTGCGAAGTAATTGAATTCTTTTGCGTTTTTAATTTCAAGAAATTATGATTGTGATATAAAAAGTTTTATCAGGATTATGTTCGTTTTAGAAAAGCTTTAAGTCGGCGTTGTAAATATGCTGAAATAACTTTAATAATTAAAGATTATAGGTACTCGCTTTCTAAAAAGAAAAACATTACTATTCATTTAAATGCGGTTTGATTTATAATTTTTGTCCATGTGACGGAACTTTGCAATTAATGAGAAAATTCGAGAAACAAAGGAAAGCATCCAGTTTGACTTGGACGTTTGTCAAACTGTAAAGCAAGGGGTGCGCGAACAAGGAAAAATACATATCTTTATAAATAAATATAAGCAATGTTTCGAAACACTTACCAGGGGGGCTTCCTGTCTATTTTGTATAGTTGCGGGTCGACTCCTTTGGAACTGTGGGACATGCACGTTAGCTTTCATTACAATTGAAAAGTATTTATAGCTATTTATAGCGTTCTAGCCTCCTAAAGTTACACGAAGTATATATATTTAAGTAAAACAATTAACGTTGTAATATTTCCAATAAGAATAACGTTAAGAATCTAAATTTATCGTCTAGTATTACGCACCCATTTATTTAGGTGAAAAACGGATATATACGAAGAATCACAGACGAAGAGATTAAGTCGTTGGCATTGGAAATAGCTGGGACCAATGTGGCTACAACGTATATTTACTGTCCGGCAGATCCGAAGAAAGTGCTCGGCATTAAGCTGCCCTTCCTTATCATCATTATCAAGAACATGAAGAAGTATTTCACGTTCGAGATAACAGTAAAGCCCATGTGAATATGTACTTAATAAATAAGGCTTCCAATTTCCTTTCTCACACAAAGTTTTCCATCCTATTCCTTAGGGTAAATGTGCGAGTGCACGGGTACTTGTTGCTCTTAATAAATAAAGCTTTCTATCTTCTTTTGTAAATAAGAGATGTGCCTTGAATAAGATTCCTAATTTCTGTTATTTAAACAAGACCTTTTCTCTTTCTCCCTCAAACGAAACTTTTCCTCTTTCATGAGCTTCTTTTCCTATAAAAAAATCTTATTATCATAGACTGGCATATTGCAGTCTCGAAAGTTTACTTAGAGGAATAATCTGTCAAATAGATACTGGACGATAAGAACATGCACAGAAGATTTCGCGTGAGCAACTTTCAGAGCACGACGCGCGTTCGTCCATTTTGCACGTCCATGCCCATCGGGCTTTCAGGCGGATGGAATCAAATTCAATTCAACTTGTGTGATTTTACGCGACGAGCCTATGGCACAAATTACATTGAAACCACTAGAATGCAGATACACGCCAATTGCAGGATCAGACGAATTTATTTCGCCGATAGGCAAGAATCTGCTATATAAATTAATTCTTTAATTAATTATCGATGAAATTTTGCATTATATGAATTTAATTATCAGTTATCGGTGAATCATAATTAATGTCATTTAATTGATTTCACTTAAATCTTAACAGATGCCATAAAATGTATTAAATTTATGGTATTGTGATGAGTTAATGTGAAAATATTTATTAAGTATATTAATTCACACACATTTATAATCAATGGATTGTTCGTCTCTTTACAGGCGTTAAATTAAACGTTCAACATTTTTTTAGGCTTTATTCAGAAGACGAGATGCCTGAAGATTTCAAACTCTTCTTTCCGGTGCACCGAAAGAAGTGTGTTAGAGAGGGAGATGTGCTAAAAAAGCCCAGTCTGGTACCTGAGAAAGTACCGTCTATCGTGAAAGAAGAACCGATCATTGAACCGGAAGTGTTAGTGGAGGAGACAATTGAGCCGCCGACGATTACGAAGGAACCTGATTTAGTCGAGGAAACAATGCCAGATGTGCCTTTGGAAAAAGTGGAAAAGATAATCGTGGAGGAAGTTGAAGAAAAAGAAGAAGAGGAGGAGGAGGAAGAGTTGGAGGACGAAGAGGAGCAAGAGGACGAGGAGGAGAAAGAAAAGGAAGAGTTGGAGGAGGAGGAAGAGGAGGAGGAAGCTGAAGTTGAAGAGACTGTGGTTTTCGATGAAGAAAAAGAAGTCGAGCCTGCGGATGTCACTCGCAAAGAGGAGGACGAAGAAGAAGTTACAGATACGTCGAAACTGGAAGAAGATTACACGGAAGACGAAGCTAATGAAATAAAATGATTTCACAATGTACAAGTGATTTAACAATAAATATGCGTCTTATACAATCTCGTATTTTATTGTTTAGGCTTTGTATATTCTCTTCGTATTATTTTAACAAAGAACATATTATTATTATTATTACAGAAGTTCAAGAATATTAAGAATTAAACGAAAAACAAACATTTAAGTCTAGGTTACGACACATCGTAGTCATCTTCCTCTCGCTTTCTCTTCAATGACTCGTCGGTCTCCATCTTTACGGCTGGTAACGTCTGATTGGAAGTAATTTGTATCTTCGGCTTTGTTGCTTGCGTCTTCACCGCTGTAGTGCTTGTCGTTGCTGTAAAAATATTCGCATAGATATTAACATAGATTAAATACCTTGTACCTCGGTTAATTAAAACATTTTCAGTTACACCTAATTTGAAATATAATTAAAATCAATTTTTTTACTTTAATTTAGTATTGAGTGAAGAATGCAGATTCCAATAACACAAGTTGCCTAACTATGCATATTCTTCAGTGTTTTCCTTTTTCTATATTAGAAGCTTACTTGTTGGAGTTCTAAAGGAAATGCGGAATGGTATGGAGAAATGGGACTGCAGTAAGCGGAATGGAGCTGAGGTTGGAAATAGAGAAACGGACACGTTACTTTGTATTAAGTAGATTAGTTAGTAGGAGAACGAAGTGGTGCATCAGCAAAAAAATTAACATATTATAATAAACATTAAGTATGTACAGAAACAACGCATTACCTGTGGAGAACTTCAAAACGGGTTTCGGTATAGAGATGGTTTGAGTCCTGGCCACAGTGGCAAGTGTACCAGGCCTTTTAACAATCGACACACCGGCCTTATTTCCCTCCACTTTCGGTCTCGGCTGTCCACCGGATTGATTATTGCCTACCAACGAATGCACAGGTTTTTGAACCACCTTCTTCGTGACGTTTTTAAGTTTGTAATTTGTTGCGTTCAAGCAATATCTATCCGGTGGTAGTCTGAGGCCATTGTTGGGCTTGACAAAAGGCAACGGAATGTTGTTCTTGGTTCGTGCCACGTCCAACAGGACGTCTCTGGGCGGTGGATTCGTGAACGAGCGCTCCAGCTGCATCTTGACTGCCAGCCTGACGTCGTCCAGATCGATGAACTTCTTTTTAGCATGGTTGGCGTACACCTTGCTGTCGTCCAATATGCACGTGACGTATCCTGAGGAGCAAGTTCTTTTCATTTCAAGATAACGTTTTAGAGAAATAAAGCATCTTAATGGAAGCGTCATCGAAGTAAAGCTATTAAGATAAAAGAGAGAAGACTTACGATACGTGAACTCCAACAGTTGATTGATCACCTTGGGTTCGTAATCCGTTATACCCATGTCCTTCATGATTGACATGATGACTTGCGCATCTTTGGGAATATGTTTTACGTGGCTCATACTTTTCGTCTTTTCCGACATGCTTTCGTTCTCTTTGTACAATTAAAGTAATTATTCACCGTAAAACACCGCGAATTATGCGAGCACACCCATTGCGTGGACGCCGTAGCCAAACCGAGACTTTTAGGTTATATTTACACCGTCGATAACTAGCGCCGCGGCCGCCGCGCTTCGAGGCCTTCGAGTGAAGCTGCGTTCAGAAACCCCACCTGAATGCCACTGCAGAGAGACTACTGTGGAGAGACTGTGGTTCAGCTATAAAGAACAGACCCTTTGACTCGTGGTTTTCCCCCTCCACTTGCGCTTACAGAAGCCAGAATTCAGAAATACAGAGACGACAGAGACGCTCTGTCTATTCGTGCAACGAGTCGTTCTTGGAGAGATTTGCCGTCATCCAATGAAATTCAACAAGATGAATATAACGTCAGCAGGTAAATCGTTAAATAATCTTTAATTGTTCAATTAACATCGGTCTTCTATCGATCATGCGAAAATTTCATCACTTTTACAAGAGCTCCCGCATGATGATTTGCAAGTCGTGCAAACCTTAACCTCAAACCTCTCTTCTCGACAATTTCGGAGCATCCATTTTTGATACGATGCTAAAGGGAGATACAGAAGCAGATCTCGGCAAAAGTTGATCGAGCCATGCAAAGACCTTGTTGAATATTATTTAATATTTATTATTTTTGCGTTTGTTAATATTTTATTATTTATAATTTCCGCGTTTGTTGTACGTAACATTAATTATAACACATCGTTATTTTATGATAATAAAACGTCAACTTGAATGCAATTAAAATTGTTTCCAGCCGGCATAATCTCCTTATTGGAGGAACCGATGCCTGAATTGAAGGTCTTTGCCCTGAAAAAGCTGGATATGATAGTCGACGAATTCTGGCCTGAGATTTCCGAAGCTATAGAAAAGATGTATGTAGGGAGAAACAAACTAAGATCCTTGCCGATCTTATTTGGCGTCGTTACTTGTTACATCCTCTTGCTTGTTAGACCAGTATTTTCTAAATTAATGCCCTGTTTGCAGCGAAATCCTGCACGAAGATAAATTATTTCAGCAACACGAGCTGGCCGCTCTAGTTGCCAGCAAAGTGTACTATCATTTGGGGAGTTTCGAGGATTCGTTGACTTACGCCCTCGGAGCGGGGGAGCTATTTGACGTCAATGCTCGAAACGAATATGTGGATACTACCATTGGTACGCTGATATCATATCCTGCCGAGTCCTATCGTTTGCTCTTTCAATCTGTTAACTTTTTATTATCAAATTTTTCAGCCAAGTGCATTGATTATTATACTCAACAACGTGTCTTGGAAGCGGAGGGAAAACTCCCGCCAGGCAGCAAGGGTATCGATCCCAGACTGGAGGGAATAGTGAATCGAATGTTTCAACGTTGCCTGGACGACAATCAATATCGCCAGGCCCTGGGTCTCGCTCTGGAGACACGCAGGATGGACATATTCGAAGCGGCCATTATGCAGTCCGTAAGTGCTTGGTTATTGATTTTCTTTTTTACGATATAGTTCATAAGCTCTCCTTACATTTCATACAATCTTCCATTCAACTTCTTATAAGCTGAGGCCGAGGGGTTAACTGCTGAGGACATTGTGGTGTACATACACATTCGCGGCATTACTAGGTATTTTTTGAGCTTTAGCGAATGTTATTTGGCTTTGTCGGGCCATTACAAGGAATCTAAAAAGATAAAAAAGATCAGACAAGATAAGATTGTAAGATAAAGTAATTACCATCGAATTTTAGTGCATTAATAGACATCGTGTACAGTCATCGGCAACGAATCGTTTTGTAAGAGGGGAAGTGACTTGTTTCTACACTCTAGCCGATCGACGAATTATCAACGTGTGGGGGAACAACAATTCCCCTCTCGCTAAATGATTCATTGCCGGTCAGTGTATTTCACCGGTCAGTGATTTTGGTCAGCGGTTTACCCCTCGAGTGAGACACACGAAATGAGGATTGGGAGCTCGCTGATCACAAATAAACTACTCTTAACTATGCAGAGTTCCGCATCAACCTAATTTCTTCACAGATTAATATGTCTACTGCTCTCCTTCGCAAGGTCGTATCTCGATTTTACGTAATTTTCTGTTTTTTTCTGTTTAAACGCTCATTCTGGATCAGAAGAGTAGTACAAGAATAAGATCGGAAATTGCGTGAAATCGAGATACGATTTCGCACGAGATTAGTCGATATGGTATTCTATGCGATCTGTACAGATTTGTATTTATTTCTGACTTATGAAATAAATTATTTATTCAGGGTTAAATTGAGACATGAAAATACCAGGGAGAGTTTTTCTTTCTAGGATGACGTGAGTGGAATGCTGTCGTATGCCTTCCAAGTGGCCATGAGTCTGATTCAGAATCGTGGATTTCGTAATACCGTACTCCGTTGCTTGGTCAGTCTCTACCGGAACCTCGGCACCCCCGATTACGTCAACATGTGTCAGTGCCTAATCTTCCTGGACGATCCGCTGGCCGTGGCCGAGCTTCTCGACCGATTGAGCAAGGGCTCGCACGACTGCGTGCTGATGGCCTATCAGATTGCCTTCGACCTGTACGAGTCTGCAACTCAGCAGTTTCTCGGTCGTGTTCTACAGGCTCTGCGAGCTACTGCCCCCATCCCGGGCGCGCTGATGGTTAAACCGGTGGTTAAGCCATCCGCTGCCGTCGCTGTCAAAACCACTGAAGCTAGCACAGAGTCCGCGAATATGGAGGTTGACGAAGAAACTGCTGTCCCCGCCGGAGAAGAAAAGGCTCAGCGCAGCGTCGAGAGTTTGGTGAGTGTTAATTCTCTCGAGAAGTAAACTTGAGTAGTTAATAAATACATATATTGATATGTTTCAAGATAAATATTAATTTGGGACATTTTTTTTTCTCAGAACGCGGAGGAGAGAGAACAGCAAGAGCGTGTGGACGCTTTATCCAGTATTCTGGGCGGCGAAGTATCTATCGATTTACATTTGCAGTTCCTGATTCGCAGCAATCATACCGACATGTTAATCCTGAAAAACACCAAGGACGCCATACGAGTCTCAATTTGTCACACTGCCACCGTCATTGCGAATGCTTTCATGCATTCCGGGACGACAAGCGATCAGTTCCTGAGGTATCTCTCTTTGACACCTCATTAAGCATTTTTTATATCTTTGGTATTCGACATTTAAATTTGTTTTTATTTTTCTTAACAGTAACGGTATAAAGAATAAGCTTGTGAAATTTTTAAGTTTCTAATAGTTTTGTTTATTATGATTTTATCTTAAAAAAATTAATAATAGAATGGAATACGAAAAGTATGAAGAGTAAAATTTTCGTGGGATTTCTAATGTTTTGGAACTTGTTATCTTTCAGGGATAATTTGGAGTGGTTGGCTCGTGCCACTAATTGGGCGAAGCTGACGGCGACAGCTTCTTTGGGAGTTATTCACCGGGGTCACGAACAAGAAGCTTTAGCTCTGATGCAGTCTTATCTGCCGAGAGATTCTGGTGCCGCCGGTGCCGGGTACTCTGAAGGCGGTGGTTTATATGCTTTGGGACTTATACATGCTAATCACGGGGCAGCTATCACGGACTACCTCCTAGGCCAATTAAAAGATGCCCAAAACGAGGTGCGTTGCATTTAATAAATATTTTCGCGTATATGCTCTTTTATTTTATTGAATTTCCAAATTACAATATTTTTCATTGAAATTAGATATTTGTCAAATTATAATTTGAAACAAATCTTTTGATGTACGATAATCAAATTTGACAATTTATCCCTTGCAACCTGTTCCAGATGGTCCGCCATGGTGGCTGTCTCGGCCTTGGATTGGCCGCGATGGGTTCACATAGACAAGACGTTTATGAACAATTAAAATTCAATTTGTATCAAGACGACGCCGTGACCGGTGAAGCGGCTGGAATCGCCATGGGGATGGTCATGCTGGGATCCAAATCAACACAGGCGATCGAAGATATGGTCGCGGTAAGTCTAACGCGCATTTTATAACGCTTCTTCATCCAAAGACTTATTTTCCATACTATTTTAAACATTATTAAACAGTAAAAATATATTTTTGATCTAATAATATGAAAAATCTAGTAGTCGAGCAACACAAGGAATAAATTTTGGTAATAAAAAAAATTTATTTCAAAATATGTTGTTTAAACGACTCAAAATTATGGCAAAAATATGAAGCTAAAAAATTGAAATTTGAAAAATAGTATAATATTATAAATGGCAATGGCTCGTATGATAAAACTCTCGTAATTATAGAAAGGGCTTAGAACCTAGATAGGGTTGTAGTGTCTAAAAAAATTCTTTAATTAAAAATGAGTATACGTTTCGGTCCTCCTTGGACCATCTTCAGTATAAAGTAAGAATTATAAGTTGAGAAATACAAATTAACGCATGATATAAAGCATAAGATAAATAATGCAAAGAATTACGCAGTCAATAGTATAAAATGTGAAAATATATAAAAATTATAACGAAATATAGGACGGTCGTACATAAAACGCGACGTGAGTATTTGTAACATGGTGAATTATAAAAGAAAACTGTAACAATCGAGAGAACGGTAAAAATTAGTGCCATATTGGAAGAGAAAGAAGAAGAGATAGCTACTTGGAGTCGTGTTGAACATTGTGGATGACGTTACTGAAATGAGGGACAAAGGGTAAATAACAAGGATAGGATATGAGTGTGTTGAGAGGAAGGGAATGGAATAAACAAAAGAAGCAAAAAGAAGGGAGTAACGAAATTAATGTGAGGGGGGAGAAAGTGAATTCAAAATAGGGAGATATTCGACTGCTAACAGGTCTGTTTATTAATAGGAGCAATTTGTCATTTCACATGCACCATCTCTGAAACGAGTCTTCTTTTATGGAAAGATTTTTTATCAAGAATACGGACATTGTCCCAATCAAATTCATGATTAGAATTCATTCTGTGATAAGATATGACAGAAGGAGATGGTGAATTTTTACTTATATCTGTACATATAATGCTCCTTTAGTCTAGTTTTTAGCTGTCTCTTAGTCTGTTCCACATATGTGGCTACACCATTCTTGCAGGAAATTCTGTAGACCACATCATTACAGCCTGTCGAGTTTATCTTTATTTACAACGATAAATTGTTGTAATGGATGGTGGCATAAATAGGCAATTCTGAAATTAAATTTCTTAACGATTTTGACAAATTGGAAAAAATAGGTTTTCTGGCGTTTGTTTTATATTTCGTTACTTATATCGAATAAATATTTAAGTATTGTTCGTTAATGTGAGTTGCTGAAGTAATACGAAAGAAGTAATTTCGATTGAATAGCAAAATAATATGAAATTAGTTTATAATAAAATATTTTAATAGGTATATAAAATCTAAGGAATATGTACAGAACGTAATAAGCGTTAAATAATAGTATTAATTATTATCCGAGTGCAAATGGTGATTCGCTGGCAGTTTGCAGAACGTACGTCCCACGTGCGCTGAAAATGACGAGAGAATTAATTAATATCTCGATTAATTCACGTGAAAAAAAACGTGAAAATTTCTAACACTAGATCGATTGAAAGAAATAGAAGGGGGAGGAGCGGCAATGGAAACAGAAAAGAGTGTGTATCGTGTTTTGAAGAAAGATAACTATACATAATAAAGAATAAAAATATTATATTCACTTTGGATCGAGGGATGGTCCTCCCATGAACACGTTCCCGGCACGGAAACCTGTGGGGTTCCCGATGGATTCGACGTAGTACAGGAAAGCCCTTGCATGCGCGCATCCCATCGCATCCAAATCGCCTGTGAATTATAGATTAATTAATTTGTTAACTAATGAATCATCATCGAGTGACGTCAACTTGAGCTTCACTTACCAATCCATCTGATCGGGCCGCATCCTGGTTGCTCCTCGCCGCCATTGGGATAAAAATCGGAGGTGCCGATCTCCGATTTCAGGCCGACAAACTTCGTGCAAGTGTGTATCACTTGCACTAGCACCGCGTCTGACCTGTCTGCTCTTTCCCCTGGTCCTTTGGACCCGAAAGCAGGTCCCGCAGGATCTAAAGCTGATCGGTAATTCATGTTTGAACATATTTTGAATTCTCTCGGGTCGAACTAACAGCTAACTAAGGAATCAAGAGCTCTTCGCTAAACTTACCGATTACCTCGCCAATCTCGCTAGTCGCGAAACGAGCACTTAGGCTGGCAACATGCGCTCCTAAGGAAACTCCAACTACCATGGTCCTGTCAGGATCGAGACCTGCACTGTTCTCTAGGAAGTCTATCAGACTGGCTGTGCGTTGCGAGACGAGTGGTACACTTTTCACAGACTCCCAATAGAACTGGCTGGCTGCTTCTCGCCAATCGATGAAGATAATGTTGTAATCGCTAACATTGAGATAAGCTGAGGATATTAATAGAGTAGAGATTAATCGTGACTTGCGACATAAATATTTACGCTCACATAAAAACCAGGAGATGAGATATCTTAATTAAATTGGAGGATTTGTAAAAAGGAGAATATTTCAAGAAATTATATATTATATAGAAAATTGAAAATAAAGGGAGAAAAATGAAAATTATGCAGATTTAGAAAATCAAATAGTGAATTGAAAAAATAAAAGTTTAAAAATTTAAAAGCGACGCAGAAGAGGGGGAGAGGGGAGAGAGAGAATGTTATAACAAGGAATCCCAAAGAAACAAGGATTCAAAAGTAATTAAGATTAATCCCCCATTAAATCCTAGGAGATCTCTTTTTCCGCTTTTAATCCTTGCAACTTCATAATCAACATTTTTACACCACAATTAGTATTTAGGGATAAAAAGAGTTGCTCTTTTCGGAAAGTCGGCGATAGAGACACCTGAAAAAATAAGATGTGCGCGAAGGTGGAAAATGAAGGTAATGAAATAAGTGGCCCCTGGTTATTTACTAGCAAATATTCAGCTATTAAACAATTTCGTCTGCTTTTTTTTTTAGTAGAATAAATCGAAATAATTATTATTTAGATGATTTAAAACAGAAATTCTACTCAGAAAGACGAAATTATTTCTCAGTTAAATTTGTTAATATAAAAGCAGGGGTTACTGTTTTTTTACCTTCACTTTTAATCTGTTTTTTTTTCAGATATTTCATTGATTAGATTTTTGGAAAGAGTCACTCTTTTCACCTCTAAATATCAAATGCAATTAAAAAATTTGTATTCGGATTCGAGTTGCAAGTATTTTTAAAACAGAAAAGCACAGAGGCCTCTCAGGGTTTAATAAGTTAATACAATTCTGTACCGTCTCGAGCCAGGGTACAAGAAGCATCGTCGCAAGTTCCGTGCCATCCATGAGTGACCAGTCGAGTGGGATGAGCATGATTCCAAAAACTCTTCTTCACGCTATCCAGATCGTCGACGAATAGCTGCTGTCCAATTACCGGGTTATTTCTAAAGAAGTAGAAATTGTTAGAGAAGCGATGTGTTTCGTAATTACGATTTGCGCTAGTGTTTCGAGTACACAAATTGCCGTATCTCTCGGATACACATATACACATTACCGGGTATACAAATGGAAGGTGGTCTTTTGAGCGGATTCGTGGATCTTTTCGAGTTCTGCCTGCGTAAATTGAGGCTCGTTGATACTGATCACGTGTACTTTTTCATGGTCGATGAAAATCGTATAATTCGTCGCGATAGACGCCAACAAAGTGGGGTACACTGCAAGCGAGGGGCATCTCCATCAGTTTACAATATTTCTCCAAAATGGAATTAAATATGCCACAGATTTGCGCCATAATCTGATAATAATTTTCTCCTCTACATAGACGCAACTGCGAGTATATCTTTTACAAAACTGCGAAATTGAGGGATAACGTTTCCTTTTTTTTATCGTAAGTCCAAGAATAGTCTTTCTTTCACGGATACTTAATTACGAAATTCGAAAGTAATTAATCCTCTTACGTACATAATGCGATTGCCGGCGGAACGATCATCTTCGAGATAACTTTGACGAATCATTGAAGGTACAGATTTACATTTTCTTTTATACCTCGCCGATAGACATCTATTCGGTGGCGTGATCGATAAGCCGTTGATAATATCGATACCGTTAGCGATCATAAATCATAGGCGTCAATCAAGTTCGAACGGAGATTAATTAAAAAAAGATTACGGAAAATAATTAATGATTATAATCGCATATCGTTTTTTTTTCGAGAGAGGTACAATTAAAGGTATAATGAAAGATAGTATAGTTCATTTTATATTGCTAAAAATTTTGATAACTTAAAGGATATCTAGCTGCAAGATAAAATGAGAATTCATCCGTCGATATTATTGATAATAATAATAATGACAATAAACTTTGATTGAAGTTGATTGACGTAGTGGGACGCAATTTCAATAAACCGCGTGACTCATAAAGAAAACGTAAAGTGAATTATTCAAATAATACGTAGAGCTTTCGGAGTATTTGTAAAAAAAAACTTAATTTTCTATCGCAGGTGTACGTGCAATGTAAAAAGATTAAGTAACAATAGTGTCGATTCCTATCCGAGTGCGAAAGGTGGTTCCTTGGCGGTCTCCAGAATGTACTCTCCATGCGCGCTGAAAATGACAAGCGACAAATGAATGAGCTCTCTCAGAAAAGATTTCCGACAACAAGACGAAAAATATTCTTGACATACTTAAACCTATCACATAGCCTCATTTAGTAGAAAATCATATTAAGCCAATAATTCCTATTCTTCTCCTTCAAATTACATTGAGATGAGGGCGACATATATATAAAATTAAGATTATGCATTCTTGCGTTTTAGAATAATTCTTCTCCCGATGTTTTATGACGCGCGCACCCACCACATTCTATTCTAAAGTTAACTTTCCGTTTATAATTAAAATATTCTCTTCGCGCTAATAAATAGCAGTGTCGCTATATCGATCCTGTTTTATGAACGATCGGATAGCATTGAAAATCTTTCCTGCTGGTACAATCTCTCGGCTAATTTGTGCGAGTGGATGACACTAGGTGTTTATTACTGAAAAATGAGATGACACTCACTTCGGGTCGAGGGATGGTCCACCCATGAACACGTCCCCGGCGCGGAAGCCCGTGGGATTTAGGATGGACTCGGCGTAGTACGCGTAAGACCTCGAGTGCGCGCATGCGAACGCTGCGAATCAATTAGCGCTTCAATTAATGAGCGAGCGAGCGACGTTGATTTCGGTGGTTTCGGACAGCGAGCCTCACGTACCGAACCAGTGGCATCCCGGTTGACTTTTGCCGCCGTTCGGATAAAAGTCGGCATGGCCGATCGGCCCTTTTAGACCCAGAGTACTCGTGTGAATCACCTGGACCCGAGCCGCGTCTGACTTGTCCACTCTTTCGCCCGGCCCCACCGATCCGAACGCGGGCTTCGCGGGATCTAGAGCTGCAAATCGTATTCCACTTTAGCTTTTTTTTTGCGATTTTTGACGGAGATATTGTAAGATTGCCAAGTTTATCAAGAGTGGTTCTTTTTGTTTATTTTCTGTCGTTATCTTTTATATCTCACCATGCCGTTTTTCACGACTGTCTTTCGAGAAAGTCCATGTTTCTTTCTCAATCCTTTTTTCCCGAAGGTTTCGAAAGCTCTCGATTATTGTTTATTTTTAAATAAACTGGTTCGTTCCCCTTCTTCTTAATGATGTTCCCTGGACTTACCTACCACCTCGGCGACCCCGTTCTTTGAATTTCGAGCGGCAAGACCGACGACATGTCCTCCTAGAGAGTGTCCTATTGTTTTAGTTTTTGAAGGATCCAGATCGGCATTGCTCTGCAGAAAATCTATCAAGTCTGCCATGTATCGTGCCACTAGTGGCACCGTACGCGCGACATTCCAGTACCAGAGACTTCCGGCCGCCTGGCTCCAGTCGGCTAGGATGACGTTATAGTCGCCGACGCTGAGAAAAGCTGAGGATGCCGAAGAGGAGATATTAATAAAATAGAAATTAGTCGCCGAAACTCGGGGCACGCGTGGAATCCGAGAGTTGAGAAATTCAAATTATGTCTGAGAATTTAAGGAATCCGGAGAATTGAAAGTAACGAGGAGAGAGAAACAAGGATTCTATATCGAGGAATCGGGGAACCAAAGAAAATTAAATTTAGAGAATTTGCAGAATTAAAAGTTCCGGAATTCGAAGCCGGAGCACAACAGGTCAAAGGGGGGGGGGGGGGGGGTGAAATTGTATCGGAGAAAAATTTTACTTAGAATCCAGAAAAAGGGAATTTTATTTTATTGTAAGATCCTAGAAGAGTAAGGATTGTTCAAGTTATTGAGATTGACGGCGATCTTACCGTCCCGAATGCTGGCGCAAGCAGATCCAGCGTTTGTGTCTCCTCGCCATCCGTGAGTGACAATACGAGTGGGATGAGCGGGATTCCAGAAACTCTTACTCACGCTATCCGTATCGTTGATGACGAGCGGCTGCCCGACTTGCCGATTGTTTCTAAGGAGAAAAGTCGATTAGAGACCGTTATCTTCCCTGTATCTTCGCGCCGGTACTTCGTCTATACCGAGTGTACAACAGGAAGGTAGTTTTAAGGGCAGCGTCACTGATCTCTTCATTCTCGGCCTGTGTAAGAACACGTTCGCTGGCGTCGATTATGTACGTCGCCCCACGTTCGTCAGCGAAGAGCGTGCAGTTTGGATTCGACGCGAGATACGCCAATAGAGTTGGATACACTGCCGGCACAAATATATTGATTCGTCAAAATGAAATTAAACGCGTGGTAAATTTACACGAAATCCAAGAGCATTTTAATAAAAGACCAACGCACTTGAAATGTACAAACGAAGTCATAAAATCAAGAGATACCAACAGCTTGTGGTTATCGTCGATAAAAAATACTTTATTGGCGATACACAGTGAACTGTGCTAATTGTGAGTCTTCATCGGCACGCACACACGCCAATTAGAAATGTAAGAAAATGCTGGATGAAATTAAAATTGAAAGGACGACGTCTAAAGGGTAAATTCTTGTGACGCATTGTAAGGCCGTGGAAGATAAAAGAGCAGCGCTCGTTAAATGTACATATAAATAAAGAACATTTTGTTTTTTTTTTCACTGCGAAGCCAGGAAGACAATCTTTCTTCAATTATAGATGGGCAGTTACGCGAGAAATTATTGTTCGACACACACGAAGACGCGAAGTCGAGGAGGAATATTTGTTCTGTGTGAGTGCACTACTGTTTGTTTTACCAAATACAGTTATAAAATTAAGAAACAACCGGTTTTCTTTCGCGGACACGCGACGGTGAAAATTGAAGGTAATCGTTTATCACGCACAAACCGCGATCGCCGGCGAAGCCATCTTCACGGTAGTCGACACGGAACGACGTAAAAGATTTTCGTTAGTGATTTTGATGACGATTCTTTTATATCTCACGGACAGACGCGATGAGCTCGATAAGACGTTGATATCGGCCATAGGTACCAATTAACGCATGCTTCATTTCGGAAAGAGCTCAATTAATCCGCTTTCGTGTTTAAGTTGGATATCAACATTTACATATTTGTAAAAGTGGCAGCTTGCAATTAACTCATAATCTTGAAACGTAGTTTAAAAGATGCTAAATATCTTTTTGGAATATTAGTTTATACACTGACAAAAAATTTTTTAACAAAGTAAATAGATTTACTTAAAATTATTTTTTTTACTGAAGTAAATATTTATTCTATTTAAATAAAAATATCAAATTTCAAGTAAATCTGTATATTATATTAAGTGAATTAATTTAAATCATTACGTTTTCTACACTCAACTAAAGACTTCATGAGATAGAGAATACTATATTTATTAAATGAAATCATTGTTTTTGTCAAATAAGAAATCCAATTTTCTTTGCTGTAAAACTTATATCTTAGTAAACATTTGATAGAATTAAAGTAAATTTTTTAAATTTAAAATTATCTACTGTTTGATATTTAATCTTAAATTAAAGAAATGCATGTTTTAATTTGTTTATTATTATTTTAATTTAAGTTAATAAGCTATTAGGAGCCACCTAATGAATAATTTTCTTGAGTAAAGTAATATTTTTAATTAAGATATTTTTTTTTATTAGTGTATCAGCCTCGATGTCAAATGCTTTAATTTTTTAATCTTATCGAAAAATTAAGTATTCAAATTTTATTTAAACTATTTAATTAACTTTTATTGACTATTTCTAAAGGAACTGCACGTGTTCTCGTGGCATTAATTGATTTCAGATAACGTCTAGCTCAGGGAAATGACCGATAAAGACACAATTTCGTTACGCTTTTTCTCACGCTATTCGTGCATTAATCTGCCGAGTTCCCCCCCAAAAACCGTGGTCGCGTTTTAGTTTCGACATTTCTCGCGGAAAGTAGTTTCTCGCGCGACTGAAACGAGCCTTAACTTTCGTCGCTGCCGGCTACCGCTGCAAGCAGCAGCAGCAGCAGGTCGATGCTAAACGAATCATAACTTGCCACTAGTCGGTCGATTTAATCGAATTACCCATTACGGCTCCCATAATGTATCCCAGCGGCTGTGATTAAGTAATGCACAAGCACATCTCGATCTCCTGCAAAAAGCGGCCGGCGCGCATTAATTGTAGATCCGTGCGAAATAAACGCGGATCATTCAGCGTTAAAGGAGCGCCCAACTCGACTTCGCGCGGAATCGAATTTTTCGAAACAAAGGGAAGGATCACAGAGGAAAATCATTTTCTACGGAGTCGGAAGACTTTTCTCCACAAGATACTCGAAAGATGTTGATTTGTGCAACTATCGAAAATTTTTCTAAAGCCTTTGTTTTTTTAGAAATCTTTATCGAGTAAACTTTGACTTGAATAACTGACTGGAAATAATCTCTAAAATGATTTTCAAGCGTAGACATAATTTTAAACATTTTTATCATGTCTTATTGGTTAAAAAAATAATGTTGCGCCAACATCGAGAACCAATACGCGGCGCAACTGCGCATTCACGGCTTTATCTATTGCTAAGCTGCATTGTAAAAAAAAGTGTGTAAAGTTACGTAAATATCGAGTATAACAATTTACCACATTATTAATAGCGGAAATGTGTAGGGTAAGGTGACCAAATACTGAACAGATACCAAATGCGGATCAACAATTTGAGTCGCTAACAAGCGACATAAAAGCACGTCGATGCCTTTTATGATGTCGTCGGCAATATAGCATAAAGTTGTAAGTATATAGCAGAGCAAAATTTAAATGAATTGCTTTAAAATGTCGCTTATTAGCGACTCGTCAAACTTTTGGTTCGCATTTGGTATCTGATCCGAATTCAGTCACCTCACCGTAAGTCACGTACTTTTACAAAAATTAATTTTTTCCCCTCTTGTAAATAATTGTTTATATCTCGCGGAATATTATCAAGTTAAAAGCAAGCTGACTGCTTATTATGCAAGGTAACAATTTTACGTACGAGAAGATTTGCTGACGTGTGTAAACACATCTTTACGGATGGCCCTAACATTGCCTGCCGTAACAGCTGTAATTTTACGTGACATCTTTTCGGTGGTACACACCGGTGCACAATACTGCCGCGTCATTACCTCCTCCGCGTTCGCCGTAAAGAAAAGATATTCCCCGGCTTCGACATTTATCCGATTATCAACCTTTTTACGAGGCTCTTGCTTTCCCAGTACGCCCAAGAGACGCAACACGAAAAGATCCTGCGCGGCTTGGCGGTCGGCATCGCCTTCACGATGTACGGCCGCCTCGAGGAAGCCGATCCCCTGGTGACGTCTTTGTGCGCCGACAAGGACCCGATCCTGCGTAGGAGCGGCATGTACACGCTGGCGATGGCCTATTGCGGCACCGGGAACAACCAGGCTATCCGCAAACTCCTCCACGTTGCCGTAAGTGTTCCCTCGTATACGTACTCCCCCGTGGATTTCGTATATTTCTATCGATAAGCTCAGTTGGTGTGTTTTATTTCCTTTTATTTAAAAAAAAGTATCTTTACCGTCCGGCACAGTTAACGTTTTTTTTTTATGATCTACTCAACCTTAAGAATCTTAATTGCACTGACGTGGTTTTACGATTTGGCGAATTTTTCTGACTCTATCGCGGCTTTGATCTATGTAGCTTCTGCCTCTGGGTTGATCGTGATTGCTTGGTTAAAAGATTTGCGTCAGTTTCTTTCCTGCTTTTCGAACGAATGATCTAAAAGCACTCGCCGTTCGGCCTAACCGAACTTGTGAGAGTGAATATTTATTGTGCTGAGGACTCAAACTGGAGTCGAAACGGCCGCTAATTGTTATCATCGATGTAATCGTAATTGAACATAGCTGATTATGGGATTCTCGCGATAATAACCGCGTTATATACTCTCATCGCCCAATCGTTATTTTTGCATTTATTATGGAGAGTTAAATTCATGTTTAAAAATCTGTCTTTCGATTCTTGTTATCTCTAACTGGATTCTTTCGACTTTATGTATTGATTTTGATTCGTTCGAAACGTACTTCCCGTAGATCTTCGTATTTTTACTGATGTATTTAGTTGATATATTTTATTTCCTTCTTAAAAAAACAAAGCTTTTCAATCTCTAACTGATATTTTGATCATTATTTGCTTTGTTGCTTCATTATTGGTTCGCAGAAAAAATGTTTGATGCTGCTAGTGTTTTCTTCCCGATAAAAGTATCACGAATACGTATTAATTAACGTTAATAATAATTATTATCAATAATATTTGAATCTAGCTGAGGGAAGCCGTTTGAAATTAATTTACATATTTTGCATACGTAAACCGGATTCTTTCGATTTTACGTACTGATTGCGATTTAATTCGGGTGAGACGAATGATGCCGCGTCGATTTGAAATCAAAGGGCGGGCAGGTCGAATTGCCAGCGGTACGCTGTATCCGCGGTCTTTTTTTTTTGTTGTAACAGGTCTCTGATGTTAACGATGACGTTCGACGAGCGGCGGTTACGGGCCTGGGCTTCCTGCTGTTCCGGTGAGTACCTTTGTAAAGTTACCCCAATTCCACAAAGTGGATTTAACGTTACCGAAGAATGCGAAAATTCCGCGCGTTTGCGGACTCCGCGGCTTTCGGCCTCTTTCGGAGCCGCGTCAACCGAAATCATATTCAGCGGGCGCGCCGACTCGTCCGAGGCACCAGAAAAAAAATAAAAAAAAAAATAAATTCACGGAGCTTCCGAACCGTTTCCGTCTGCGATTTTGCACGAGAGAGGGAAACGCTGGTTCATTTTTAAATAACATCGAGCATCGTTAAATATTCGGGGAAAAATTACTTTATCGGATATTAATTTTTGTCGACGTGTCCCGTATCAGGGATGCCGCTCCTGCGGCAAATAATTATTTATGTTAATCCTCCGTTTAGTGAAATCAATTGAACGTCAAGCAGAAAAGTAATCGATGTATCGGATATTCATTTGCGCGTGTTCAACGCGCAAAAAATTAACTGTTAATCCGCCCTTTTAACAACACCGGCCGTAAACACTGAAGCACTGTAAACAGTGAAATCGGTCGATTGGAATAATAATTTATCGAACCATTGCGCTGCATTAAAACAAGCGGCGATCGGGCAATCTCAAAGGCACCGTGGAAACGTGCGTGTCCATGTAAAGGCCGAATCAAACTAGCGATTGCCGACTCGGATTGGGATTGGCGATTGACGATTGTCCTCTAGCCAATAAGAATCGATTAAATCGACTGGCTGCCTTGCTCTCATTGGCTAGAAGACAGTCGCCAATCCCAATTCAATCTGCGTCGACAGTTGTTAATCTGATTCGGCCTTTAGGCGTTGGAAAGTTTCGGCACCAACGTCACAGGACCAGGGATCGAGTGCAGTTTGTACACTAGAAATCACTGATGGCTACCTGCAGAAGTTGAATTTAGGCACAGGTAGAACATATATACATTTTCCATGTATGTGCATACATTCTGTCAAATAAATACCGGGAATCATTCAACAAAACACAAAATATTGGTTTGATCATCCAAATTTATGTTGTCGCCTTCAAAATCGGTTTGAAGCGGTACACTTATGCCAACGAATAATCCAGTCGTCGAAACACTTCTTATAGGCACTTTCCGGTATGGCCTTCAGCTCCTTCTGCGAGTTTTGTTTTATGGCTTCAGTGGACTCAAAACGTCTTCCACGAAGTGGTAATTTGAGTTTGGGGAACAAGAAAAAGCCACACGGGGCCATATCTGGCGGATACGGTGCTTGGTCGATGACATTCGTTGAGTTTTTCGTCAAAAATTCGCGTACAAGGATCGATGTGTGAGACGGCGCATTATCGTGGTGCAGAATATTATACAAGAGCTGTTCCACAAATCTGGCCTTTTCCGGCGAACATTCTCTCTCAAACGCCTCATAACGCCCAGATAATGTTGTTTGTTAGCTGTTTGACGATTTTCGTATGTGCAAAATGTACAAATGCGTTGATGTGTGCACGAATTCGTGTGGGAAGACATCAGTGAGTTCTAGTGCACTACTTATTTCACGGTGCACCGCTCGCTTATCACGATCGATCGCTAAGATATTTTGAGACATTCCGAGTAAATAAACGAAAAAGGCGACGCCGTCTCACTTAGAGACGTTATCGTTTACACGCAACTTTTACAGCGCACGTTCCGCGACGCCGTGAATAATATGAAAACGCGACGCAAATTGTTTCGCTACCTAAAGCGCGCCCATGTTACCACCGGGCGTGTTCTTTTAATTACATACACACAATTCGGAGACGGCTCTTCCATAGTATTTCTCTCCCCGACGCATCGTTTCAGTTTTTTTTTTACCTCGCTTATCCTTGTAACAAAGCTTTGAGTTAAAATTCCGTTGAACTTTAGCTCTGCTGAAATTCCCTCGAATGGAGAACATAATTTTGCCATTTAATTTTTCTCCCGAAGCTTAATTCGCCTTTCCGTTTATTTTAGATCCTCCCATTTTTAACTCGATAATCTCCCCGTTTTGTTTTATTGTCATATCCGAGCACTCCGGTATTCCCGTTTTGTACTCTTTACTTTTAATCTGACTTTTAATCGCGCGAGAGGGTAAACGGACCGTCGAGGAGAAAATCGATTCCGGATTGATACAAGAATCGCGAGAAACCCTTTCGCGCATTTTTGTATGCATTTCTCCCCGGGTGTGCCAGTTATTTTGCCAAGGACGATTATTTTTCAAGGTTCGAAATTTCGAGGACACGTGTAGCTCAATGGGCGGGAGTGACATTGGCGAACGGGCTAGTTTAAACAGTTGTCCGTGATCGACAGCTGATTTGCAATTGTTAACACGAGACAACAAACGGAATATCGCAGCACGAACGTAAATTTGCCTTTCGCTTAGCCATTTCCAAACCGCAACCGCTCGCAACTGTTTAAACTTGTTTATTCTTTGATCCGAAACGAAATTTCGTTAACGCTCTCGCTCTGTTTCGCATTTCCCTCGCGAGTAAATGTTTCCCCCCTCGAAATGTCAAAATCCGACGATATTCGAGGAGCCGAAGGTGCGTTTTAAGAGACGGAAACGACTTGCATGTAGGTTTCAACGTTAAACAAGTCCCCACCCTCCTTGAACGACGAACGTTTCGTTATCAGTTCGCGGATGCGAAGTCGTTCAGATTTTACATGTCAAAGAGTATAAGACGTCTCGCATTTTCGTCAACGTGCAGTCAGGAAATGAGCCAAAGAACTCGTGGATAAAGGAGCGCGGATATCTAGAACGTCGTGCCAGGCAATACCGCGCATAAGGTCACGCTTGTCCGAGTTTGTTTGCTTTGTTCTCGTGCAGCTCTTCTCCATGTTAATTTCGGATGAGATGTGATGCGGTTTTATTATTCTTCTCTCGCGTCTCTCTCCGCCCACGTTTCTCTTTTTCATTTTTCATTTCTGTTTCTTTCGAGATCACAGCCGTCACCCCTTTCTCGCTGGCCGCCGTGAATGGGGGCCGACCTATTGAATAAGTAATACGCCGCAAACTGCACCGCGCTCCATTTCTCCACATTCAGATTGCAATTTCAGGCAGGCCGGCTTCTCATAAATGGACTCAAACTTCTGAGAGCGTAGCTATCCCTTTAGTTCATGATCTCTTTGTCTTTCGGGTACAAAGGAGAAATTTGAGATCACTGAACTTCTTCTTTCTAATTATTATTGGTGTAAGTATGTTATGCAGTTTTAAGGAAAAAGCGATTTCGCGGATAAAATATCCGATCCTGCAACTTTGAACCTAGAACTTCTCTTTTGTGTGAAAATATATTTATTAAGTATAGGCTGAATTACTCTTTCTCACGGTTTCAATTTTTAATTACACACTCGACACTTAATATTTTTCTTGAAAGATTTTTTTCTTCAAATTTGTAACTATCGGTAATAATTAGAAGCTGCTCTTGATATTACAAATTATTATTTTGTAATGTTATATTTATGATTTCACAAGAATTTTTTTAGTTGCAAATTAGGGCCTATTTTGTTGACAAGTATTCTCCACGGTTTTCTTATTGAAACTTATTCCATTTAAATGTTAACTCTTTTAGTTTTTAACTCAATCTAAATTTTCAAGGAAAATAAATCTAATTTTTTAAGGCTTTCAGGCGGATTATATAAATTTAAGTTTCTCCAGTTTGAAGTTAATTTTGAAGTTAATTTAAACTCCAGGTTAATATTTCCAGCCTTTTACTAAAAGGATTTAATGGTTCTTTCGCGTTCTATTTTTACTTTAAATCGACTAGGAATAATCCTATCTTACCTCATATATCCCGAGGCGCCGCGCCGTCTCGCATTACAAGGCTTGCAGTTTTATGAGACGAGGTGGTACAGGGTGGAAATATCTCCGTCCCACGGGGATGCGTTATTGTCGGCGGTAGTCAATGAAAGCCGAAGGAGTTTATTCGTGCTCGACAAGACGTGAAACACAATCGAGTGGCCCAATGAGAGAGCGAGCTATCCCGTAGAAAAGTCGTTTTCGCGAGGAAAAAGGACTTTTTATTAGAAAGTTGGTATTGAAAATCGTCTAAGCTTGAGGGGAAAAAAGAAAGAGTAGACGGAGATATTAATCCTCCGAGTCACTTTTCTCGAAAATAAAGCTTTATACGAAGAAATTTCACTCTACGGTTTCATCTTATTTTTCCATAAAAGATTTCCTTCATCTCGGTTAGTCGCCAAATTAGGTATCTGCTTGGGGACATATATAAGTGCGCTCTCCCACACAGTCTCGTCATTTGTAGAACAAATCAGAGCTGGCAGGAGCTACTAGAGAGATAATTCAACCCATTTTTTTTATTTTATGGGATTGCACGTTCTCTCATTGGGCCATTCAATATTGTCGAGGAGAAAGAAATCCACCATTCTCGTTCGCACGATGTAGAAGAGACGTGCATTATTTTCTACTTCTCCGCGTCTACGCGCCGTTTCTGCTTTTCCTGTCTTGTCGTAGTAGGTATTCCGGACTCTTCCGGACTGAGAGAAAGACACGCAGGATTGTATTTCTGTTCAACCCAAATATATCTCAACAAATTTTTATTCGCTTCCCCTCGTTCTCGTGAATTTTTTTTTTTAAGTATGCCGCGTTTGGCGCAACTTTTAACGCTAAAAAGGAGTTTCGCAAAATATTCATCGCAAAGTTCAGCCTCGAAATTTTATCAAGTTGAACAAAATAAACGTGTGGACAATAGAATCTTTTTTTTTTGTTGAGGAAAAGGTAAAATTTTATTTCACTGGGCATTAAGGACATAAAGTTTTATTTTATGGGACGAGGGAAAAGTAAAATTAAACTTTACCAGGTAGAAGAACATTTTTATAAATGCCTTTGAGAGTTCCTTGGAATAATAGTGTTAATTTTTTAAATAGAAGGTAGCTAATTCGAGAACGAAGACGTTAGTTACACGAAATCTCGGTCATTGCCCTTAATAAGTGCATCCGTCAGTAAATTGTCTCGGCTTTATCTTTTATCTATTCGATCCGTATTCGACCTATTTAAATATAATCAATAAGAGCGCGACAAATTCATGATCAAGATTACGTTGACTCTGGAATTCTGGAAATAAATCATCGCCTCACGATAAAGAAGCATTCTTTCTTCGGGGAATCGTTACTTTTCGCGCGTTTCACATTGTTTTTTCAGACCAGAGTTGCCCAAGTATAAAAGTAAGATCTACGGAGGAAGAGATAAAATTTGATATACTTAATTTTTTTATGGATTGTTCGATAATTATATAAATCGGGAAAGAGATTGTGTGTTTAGAAATTAAGTTTGAAAGTCCCTCTCCATTTGGGAGATTTCCCAAAATTAATACAATCAAGTTCCAATGGATGTAAATTCAATTTGGAATTTTAGCCAACGAATGGACTTTTAGCCGTAATATTTTGCGTTACGTAACAAAGAAGGACGTATGAGACAGGGAGAATCAATAGCTTTTATCCTCCCAGATCGGCGAACTGAAAGCACGACTTTATTTCATGTTGCAACTCTTTGATGGGTCCATTCTGCGCTCTCTTCAGGGTCGGATCTGCGATGTAAGCTATGACAATGACGTAGCTAACTTTTGAATATTTCATGTCTCTTTAAGCAATCTCTCTCGTCTTGTTTTTCTCTTTCTTGCCTTCCCTCAAGATTTTCTAAAAAAAAGGGAAAATGTATGACAATCGCCGCGATTCTTTTATATTATTTTTCGGGATCTCGAAGATGTAATTATTCATCTTGTCATACCCCAGAAATTCGCCAGATTCGTCCCTGACTCTGTTTCTCATTTCTTCGGAAGATCCCCGCTTAATTCTTGCTGTCCGTCCTTTCCAATTAATCTCCGGACAATACACGGGAGGGTTGGTGGTTCTCATCATTCAAATTTCAGGTCGCATGTTTTCGTTCCTCCTTTTTTTTCCACGTTTAATCTCCAACCCTTTGAACACCCTGTCCCATTTTCCGTTGCACCCACGCCAATTCGTCCTGCATGTTTCGTTGACCCTTAAATTTACTTCCCTTTGATCTCAAACGCGACTGTTGGCTGTGATTATCTATTTCTGTTATCGGTAAGTTTGATTTACTCTGCATTTATTTCATCATATTTCATTTTATAAAAAAAAAGAAGAAATAATGAGAAAATCTTGAAAAACTGAACAATAATTCTATCCATTGTAAAGTAAATCGATACGTTCGTAGATCTGAAGCGAGTTGTTTCGCAAAATTATTTTCCTAATGAGAATTGGACAATAATTAGTTGAATATAATTATTACACTTAATGGAGTGAACGTGACAAAAGTGACGATTAATTTTTCGAAAATGTAAACTTGACATTTTTATACGCAACGATTTAACAAAAGGAGATTAAGAGCATGCTTAGGAATTAGAGTTGAATGTATGGCACGTTTTATGTTTGCAAAAGGTGCTCGAGTGATTCATAATCGCTTTGAGTCCGGCAATTAATACCGTAGAGACGAATTTGCTCCATGCATTTCGTAATCACTGGATTATCATAATCTCTCTCTCACTCCCTCAGCAATCGTAATCATCGCCACTGCATAATGGTCGATTAATCATCGGGTTTATCGCGTTGACTTGTGTGTTTCTTTGAGAGACGTTCGCAAAAAAATAATAACAAAATATTGATTGCACAATAACAGAAATAAACGCGTGACACTAGATCGATCGCGACATACTGCGTCGACGTGTTGTTTTACACAATGCTGCAACGACAATGCGCGCAAACAATGTGCACGCGTGCCGCGTTTCCTTATCCGATGATTACAATGATTATTGACAGTGGTTATTTTTCCGGATCATTAATCAATAAACCGTATCCGAGGGGCCAGGTTGCGCATTTCGTAATCAAAGCGTTACTTCATGCATCTATTTCGACGACATGTTAATTATAATTGTTAAATTAGTAGCACGGGCGTTGAAATTATTAATTATCAAGTAACTTTTTAGTTGCATTATGCATTCGATTTAATAATTACAATTGTTAAATTAACAATGTCGATACCGTAATTATTAATTGCGAAAGTGTTCCCTCGTTGAAATGTGTCTCAAGCGTTCCTTTCAACCGTCACGCTGTTGCGACATTAATTGCGCTTGTTAAACGAGTAGTGCGAATTATTAATTACCGGCGTATCTCTTATTTCGCGTGTTATTTCAAGTGCGGCGGTTAGTGGCGGTAAGCAATGCGCATCGGCGAGCGGGTGCACACGCTGTGGACAAAGCGAGTAATTGAACGTGCAATCGTGGCCAATTAACGCGCGATTCCCGGAATCCGCGATGTAATCGTTAACGCGGTTATGGCAATGCCCGATGCCTGCAATTGATCGCTATTTATCCGTCCGAATGCGTGCACTATTATTGATCGCGGGACAAGTTGTTGCCCGCATTGGCCCCGACCTTACGCACCTACGCCAACATTTTAATCCTCTCGGGCGTGATGCTTCGTGCGCGATATATCACCCGTTACATCAAGTGCCGTGATGTAATGCGCGCATCAAAATCTGACTTCTAATTACTTGATTTAATTACCACTAGAGGGATATATGCGCGTTGAAGTGAAAACAGAAATTAAATGTATTTTTTATCAATTGACATTTTTACTTCGCGTCAATGTGCCGACAGATTTACGTATGCGATAGCTCTAATATGTACGACGACTGAGAAAGATTTGACTTTTCCCCCCATTGGAATTTAATTGAGCAGAATTCGATATCAAGTTCAGTCGCGACGAGATATATCGAAAATTATGATGTCACAACAGAATTTAAACTAAAAATTGAGATAGCGATAAATTGGATTCTATTATTTCGCCGGGCAAACTTTTCAGCGATGGTATCTTGAATCTGAGGCAAGAAAATTTAATTTCAAGACGATTGATGCCTTTTATTACTTGGAGAAATTATTGATTGCATTGAGTTTAACCCGACGAACACCTCGGCCATCTAATAAAGCTCGGGAAGCCTGGAAAATATTTTTCTTCGACTCGCTGAACGATTAAATTCCAACGTCCAAACAAATGGACCAAGACTCAATCGTCAAGAAAGATTCCATTATAAAGTGGCCTATTAAGACATTTTATTCCATCTGGAAGATGGAAAAAATTGACATAGAGGACATAATTTTAGATATTTTTTTTCAAAATATGGAAAGTTGATGATATCGATAGAAAATTAGCGTACTAGATTATAGTTAATACAAGATAAATCAATCGAGAGATACAATTAATAAATAAAGTGAGAATTTAGGTCACCTTACGAAATTATGAGATTTTCCTTGGAAGGATCGCCTCGTCGGGATTATGGAAGGACGTTGGATCGAGTGGGCAGGATTCGCTGGGAATTAGGGTAATAAGCAGTGGCGAGAACCAAGGAAAGTACGCTACCTGTGATCCATTAATCTTGATTTTAATCAGCGTGCTAATCGCGGCCGTATGTAAATTAATTTTGGGAAAACTAGGGATTTCTGGGGATGAGAAGGAGCTCTAGGAATGCGTGAGCGGATTCTCGAAGGAGCCCTCGATTTAGAGAGCACAATTATTAAATGAAAAAAAAAGGAAACTCCTAACAAAAGAGTAGAGGAGAGAAAAAAAATTCAAACGGAACCTGAAGACAAAAAGAAGCGTGATTAAGAGGGAGAGAAGGGGAAGATTATTTCTTTTAACTCGGGGAATTACTTTCAGGCATTAGAATCTCTAAGAATGTGGATTATCAGCTAGGAGCATTAAAAAAAACAAAATACGGATCGCTACGTTCATGTGTGCGAATTAATATCTTCGCGTGACATTTAAATCCCACGGAGAGGATTAGCGGCTTCGTGGAGGATGCAACCCCCGATAATTCTCGCTTAGAGTCACCGAAGATCCGGCGTCCGATTTTAATATTTCGCAACTGGAATTAATTTGCGTGCGCTTCTTCTCTTCGCAGTGAATTAATTCGCGGGGAATAATCGGGTAATTAACGGAACACTAGTTCCACATTTAATCACGAATTGATAATCACTCTTGCATTTCATTAAAATTACATGACTTAAAATTCTTGTATATTAAACAATTTACTCACACTTTTGGCATGTTTCCGAATGTGTTTCCAATATTTAGAGTTCTTTAAAAATACAAATTGCACGACGACTTTTATTGCAATTACAAAGATTTAGTCCTCTGCTTTTATACTCTATCCTAGAAATGAATATTTAATTAAAATGAATAACTAAAGAGTTATTTAACAACCATAATAACGATTGGTGTATATAATTAATAAGTATGTAATTATTGCAAAATAACGTGACGTATTTGAAATAATTGTAGATAAAATTCGCAAAAGTCTAACTTAATTGTTATCATCGTAATTAATAATTATCGATAAAGTGAATGAACATCTGTTTGAAAGAATCGATGTCCGTGCTGCTTGAACGACCGCGTTTTTTCATTTTCCAGTGCCCGGAAGTCTATTCATGTGCTCGACCCAAGTGCGGCAGTAATGTTCTTTTTATGAAATGCACATGAGTGTTTCATGATGCGGGACAGCAGATAAAAATTATCCGAGAAAATCGCGCAGCGTCTTGTGACAAGTTAATGGCTCTCGGTGCGGCAACGCTCGCTAAAATCTATAATTGTAGTTGGACATTTAAGGGCATTAAGGGACATTTTCACAAACCAGTTTAGCAAACGAAATCGAGAAGAGATCAGAACCATATGCCGACAGTAATGAGCGCGCTAACACCTTCCGTTAACAGTAACTGTTATCAGTAATCGGTTTTAAAACATTACGAATTACGTTCACCAAAATAATTTTCTCTTTTAAATAAATTACAAATCAATCGTTAGCAATTATTAGCGGTTATTTTAATTCGAAGGTAAATCGCCCGCAGAGATGTTCGCGCGATTAAAAATTCACGTCAATATTTCGAGAATACCGACGGATTTATTTATCGATGGATTTAGAAGCCTTCCTCGAGGGGGAGGAATTTTCATTCTTAATTAATTAATTTCTCCGTAAAAGGCACGTTCTTGCCCGGGGATTTAATGTCCTCAAAAGTTAGGACCTTACTGCATTTTGAGAATGACGGCTGAGAAATCTGCAAAGTAGGATTTAGTAACTTTCCCCAGGACTCCGGACGTTGTTACATTTATTTCTCCGCCGCTGTACTTCGTCTTCCATAAATAATGCGCTTTAATACGTCGTATTTTAACGCGGATCCGCTCGTTAATTAAAACGAGTTTATCGTGCGAGCGTTGGAAAAACATTTTCCACCAGTCTCTTCTCATCCATGCCCCGTTCCCGCTCCTCCCCTACCCTGCCCTGCCCTCCCCCCCCAGGTCCGTCGTTTCATTTTCCTACGATAGATTAACGAGTCCGGATGCAGTTATGTCACTGTCCGCAATGCTAGTCTGATAAATTATTACGGTTTCTCTTGGCAACTACAACCGGCGGCGGCGTCGTTACGCCTTCATTATTTAGGGTGCAATTTTCGATCCCGAGGGGAAGGATCTCTGATTCACGCGCCAAGGCTTTTAACATTTAATTCGATATCGACTCAATTTTTTTTCGACTCTGGCAGAAAGGCTTCAATTTAGATCCCCATCCCCCTCCCCTCCTAAGATCCCTTTAATGGCCGCGAGCTTAAAAGGCCGGGAAATTTAATTTGTCCGCTTAACTTCAGATTTCTCACGGAAGGGGCTGTGATTTAAGGAACGGTGCTTCCGATAGTAATCCATCCCGAAGGATCGACTAATTTAATATATCGGAATGCCGAGGTTAGAGATTAATTGACGTATGTGCCGAATCTCTTATGTACCCAAGTCCCGTGTGCTATGTGCCGTAAGTACTACATGCAGCACATATCCGCCGCGCCACGGTCTGCGAAATGTATTTCGCAGGCCAGGTGCATCGAGATGCACCGAGATGCGTGCAACCGCAAAACGCAGGCCATTACGCTTGCATCCCCCCCTCTCCCTGTCTGTCTCTCTCTCTCTCCTTCCCTCCTTCCTCGTCTCCTTCCTCTATCTATCGATCTATCTATCTGTATCTCTCTACCTCCTTTTCTATCTCTTTTTTCCGTAGACGTCACGATAATCCGCATGGGAATTCCGAAATTTAGCCTCGCGAAGATCGAGCCTGGCGGCTACCTTCTGAGAATTCACGTCGGTTCTTATCGGGGCACTCGGGCTTGTCGAGAACTTAATTAACGTCAGTCGAACTCGGTCAGTTCCGGGGGCTCGACCCCTTCCACCCTCGTCTTCTTTGCGTCCGAGTCGCGAACCGCCTTCCACGCGATTTGTCTTCCCGCTGTTTGCGAAACACTCGACGTCTTTCTGCCCACTCGACGAAATGGACGAGGGAACCGCGATTTTCCTGACGTGATTATTTCTCCTCTCCGGCCCTCGATATCCCGATTAATTTCAATTGGCTGCCCATATTGCTCCTTCGCGCTTAACAATCGTTGCTTTATGCGCGCGGCATCGCAATCGTATGCTAATTAATTCGCCCTCGACTGAGTCGATACTTCTTTTATTATTGATTCTTAATCCGGGTGTAAGTGGGAGTTTCGAGCGTCGTTTAAGGGTTAATAGGGAATTCAGCCCCACGGGGCTCACGACGATTAGTCTTTCCCTTCGACGAGAGACGCGGACTAATTGTGCAGATTGCCAATTACGCCAATTCCGCGGGAGACCTCGTATTACCGTTTCAAGTTGGTACTTGCCGCGGAGAAATTGCCGCGACGAGACGAAAGCTGGACGAAGTAATGTATGAATGATGCCGAGGAATACGATTATACACATATCTTGCGCGTTAAGTACAACCAGACCTCGTTCTCGCATTTTTCTTTCATCGTGACTTCTTTCATAAGAAATTGTTGCTTTACATTCTGATGTCTAACGCGTGCGTCGCCGATTGAGATAAAACTTCGTTCTTGCGCTCTCCTTTCGTTCTACGCGTCATATTAGAATCAGTCTTAATTTGATAGTTTTTTTTACTTCGAGTTTGAGTTCTTTCGACATTAGCGATCTCGAGAATCAAGTTCCCGGAGTTTTGCCTTCAGGACGAATGCACCCAGTCGTCTTATCGAAGAGCGTAACTTGCGCTGCGCGTTAACGAGTAAGTATAATTAATGCCGTTCCGGTTGTAACATCAGATAGAGGTTTCCTCGAGCTTGGGAACCCGAGCGAACCCAGACGCCGAGGCTTCGCGAGGTCAATTAATCTCGATCGATTTTGGCAAGGCTCCTGTACGATATTTAAGGTCGCGTCGTCGAACTTAATCTTTTAATTCAACCAGCGCCACACGAACAATAATTAAGAGTCTAACTGTATAGAGAAATTTAACCCCGATCGATTTTGGCTCGCCCTAAGTGTACGATATTT
>NW_011967079.1:193321-238964 GCF_000949405.1 Vollenhovia emeryi
ACGTAATCTTTTAATGCAACCAGCGCCACACGAACGACAATTAAGAGTCTAACAGAGAAATATAATCCCATCTGGCAAGAATACATTCTATCGTTATCCCTTGTATTAAAACGTGCTCTTTAGCAGGAGCTCGAAATTGCTAATTTCAGATAAAAGAAACGGCAGAATTGAAACTTTAAAAAGTATCTCGTGTTAGATTTTCCCGCGGTTCTTTAATGTGTTGAAAACCTGTTCCGGGACTCGCTCGGGGACATCAACTTGTTAATATCGATGTGATCGATCGTGGAAGTTCCGTGGACATTATATCGACGACTCTTCTCTTTTTTCGAGCGATCGGCGGCCGTTTCGTTGCGCGCGTTTAAATGGTTTCCGCGAGGTCGACGTCGGGACAAGCCGCGAACAACGATGGAAAACTAAATAATTAGTGTGAACGACGGTGAACGATCGGTCGAACGGACGATTAATGCGGCGACGACCTACAATTGATTTTCTGATTGGGCGGTCCGACGGGGGTGTCCGATAAGGGGGGTGGGTTCGCCGGGGGGGGGAGGGGGGGCTCGTCGTCGCCGTGTGTGTATCCGTCATTCGTCTGGTACTCCGCTGATACTCGAACCACCGCCGGCTCGATACAACGGCGAGCCGGTGGCGTCACGCTTGCGCACATTCGACGATCGTGTCTTTATTTTTGCGAACGACAGGTCGACTCCCCCGTTCCCCCTCCGTCTCTCCTGTCCCCTCGCGGCCCCCTCCCCCTCCCCCATCTCCCTCTCCCGAACGCGTCTGGGGACCCGTGATTGCAACTCTGCCGTCGATTCCTCAGTCGCGAAAGCTGCACTCGCGATCCGCGGTGCACGAACTCGCGATACAATTGCGTGCGGGGGATCCGCGTGTTCGTTGTATAATCGAATTCAGACTGAATCGACGATTACGGGGTCAATTCCGCGACAAGGCCGGCAATTATAGCGCCGTGCGATTGTGAGGGATCCATAATTGCCGAGCTGCGGCGCGATTGCGTCTGGGATTCCTGCGGTCACGTGTTCGTAATAAAATCGCACCGTGGATTGTATTTCAGGGCTCCACCGGCATTGGGATTCACAAAATCGCTCGAGATATCTCGAAAATTCTTATTAAAGGGCAAGCGATGACAGTATAACCGGACACCGATGCGTTCCGCAAAATTAATCAGGGGATAATGAGAAGAAGCTTGTCGTGTCTCTTTAATTATTGCGCGGCGATTTACATGCCAGGAACAACGAAAGGATCGGAAGTCTCTTTCCCGGAGACGTCTTTCTCCGTGTACATCGACGACACTATGGCGCCACTAATGAATCTCTATCGATCATTTAATTCGTCTTGTCGAACTCGGAATTCTTTCCTCGTTCTTCGATGACTTCACTCTTGACACACTTTTCGCATGAGCACTGTTTTCATTAATAACATCTTACATACTAGCAGGTTCTTACAGTCGCGCACACGCACACACGCACACATTTACACGTTCTAGGCTCTTAGTCGTAATTATAATTAAACGCACGTCGTTTCCGTTTTTACTCACAAATTCCTCGTTACTCCGTGCGGGGATTTAATTAGGAGGATTCAATTGGGGAATTTAATTAGTCGGCGGTAGTTTATCGGGTGATTTTGCGGTTACAAGGAAGCGTGTTTGGAAGTACTATGTTACAGTTTACTTATTAGTCTGATAAGTAAACTACGTTAGTTTACTCATTACTACTAGTCGGATTGTTCGCTCGCGTTTCGAGTTCTCGCGCGATCAAGCCATCGGAAGGTTTTGCTCTAGGTACGCGCAAAAAGATTCGTTCGTGAAACCGTACGTTTGTCGGGAAAATTATCTGGGAATTGTCTGAGAGAGTCGAAGCATAAAAGTTTCACAGCGGTAAAGTATCCGCTGGGACAAAAAGTGCGATCGTCGATCGTGGAAGAAATGCGTTTGGCGTGAAAGAGGAAATTGGGGGAAATGAGAGTCACGAAAAGTGAAATTACACGCAAAGTATTGAGAATTGGAGAGAAAATCATCTCGCGGTCATCTTGAGTTATCAAAAATAATCCTGGTAGAGGATCTGAATTTTGCCGTAATAAAATATTCTATAGGAGGTACCAATTACTTTTAAATATAAAACTATTAAAATAGGCGTCGTTATATATTACATGTTATTGCATATTGATATGTAATTGATATGAAGTATTAGTACATACATTTAAGAGGCGTTACGTTATATATAGGAAGATTTTAAAAAATATTTTCAGTTCCTCAAAATTAACATTGGATACGAAACGTTAGCAGGAGTCGCTAGTAGGTAGTTTCGATAGACAATTTTGAATCCGTCAACAATCGGCAACGCTATTCGCACGCACGCACGCACGCACGCACGCACTCACGCACAAAGAATACGGGCCACTCGGGCGCTCGTTTCTCGAAACGAGCCAATATCGCGCGGGTAGAATAGCACCATTCGACGAGTTCGAAATTTGTCCCGAGTGTCTCTTTACTCCTCATCGACGACCCGCGGCATCGATCATTCCCCCCTATCGTTTACACTCTGCTGATGGCGATCCCCGGCCTCCCGGGGCCCAGGGCCTACCTAGGCGGTCGCCACTCTTGATTTCGGTACCTGCAGAGCAGCACCTTCTTGAACGCCTGGCGGAAGACCTTGTTGAAGATGGTGTAGAAGATCGGGTTGACCATGGAGCTGGCGTAGCCGAGCCAGGTGACCAGGTCGAAGATCTTGCGGTCGATGCGACGCTCGCAGTCCGGGCACAGGGCCGGCACCAGGTTCAGCACGAAGAACGGCGCCCACAGGATCACGAACGTGAAGAACACCACGCCGAGGACCTTGGTCGCCTTCTGCTCAAGCCGGATGATCCTGCCGTGGCGGGAGCTGTTGCGCGAGATCACGCTGCTGTTGCGCGAGTGATGGCTGCGCACCTGCCCGCCCGAGTACCTCAGCAGGTTCGGCGACGACGGATTACTCTGGTTCAGGGTTACGCTCGCCGTGCCCATCGCGCCGTTGTGCGCCCGCATCGTCGCCGCGCGCCGCAACGGCGTCGCTCTCGCGTTAGCGGTCAGCAGGGTCCTGGTGCTGCCTGCAAAGGATCCGAGAGGTTCGATTCACGAAAATGGATGGGGCCTGCGGGCAAAAGGATCGCCGCTGTCGCCGCAAATTGGAAATCGTTGCGGGGAATCTTGGGGGGAAAGTTCGGGATTCCAAGCGCTGAAAGTTTCCCCAATCGGCGGAAGGGTATTCAGATGTGCGGGAATTTAGGGATTCGGAGCGTTAGATGGCGGAAATTTCAGGATTAGAATTCAATTCCGGGATCTACCAAGTACAAAGATTATCTCTTGGAGTTGAAAAGCGCTCTCTACGGGAAATTCTTCACGTCGAATTCCAAGTCATGTGAAATTTGTCAATTCTCCCTGAAAACGGAAAGTTTATAATACAAAGCTGACTTCGAAACATTTCCTGGTGTTCGAACCACTTGGCAAATTTTTAAAATTAATTAATCAGACGAACGAGCAGTCTAAGAATCTTACTCTTTCGAGATACGCGAATGACAAAAGAATTGAACAATTTTACCGGTGAGAAATCGCAAGGATATCTTTTAATCTGCGTTAGAGCTCTTTAAAATTCGCCCAATTTTTACAGTCTTAAATCTGCCGGGATCAGTCGTGCGAAAATCCTGCACGATCCTGGAAAGGCAATGATCGGAAGCTTTTCGTGACCATGAATCACGTTCTTCTCGAACGAATCTCTCCATTTTTCCCAAGGCGTAAAAAGAGGGTGATGGAAGCGAGCAACTATGGGACTCGGGCAAACCCGTTCCACCCCTCTCCCCTTCGAGACTCGATCCAACCGCTTTCACGAACTCGCTCCCTCCCCTCCCCCCTCTCTCCCCCCCCCCCCGCAATTTTTAGCGGAACGTTAGCGGCACGCGATGGCCAGGGGAATTTCCCGCAGGCAATTATCGAAGAGCTAATCGAAAGCTCGTTGTTGTTTACGTCATCGCCGCTCTTATCGTCACGTACCCAGGCTGGAGCCTCGCCTTCCGCTTCGCCACGTGACCACGGAATTTGCGAGGGTCAGCTGCTCGTAACCTTTGGCACCCTCCGTTGATCTGGCACTGTTGTTTCTGCCCAGCATGCCCATTTCCGGAGACTTGTTGCCGATGGGTCTCGCGGCGTCACCTGGGAGACCCATTTCCAGGCTCCTGTTACCGATAGGCTTCATGGTGTCGCTGGAGACAATGACGATGTTCCCCGACGGCGGCGGCTTCTTCGAGGATTCTCCGAAATAGGGACACGTGCAGGGCGGCGGTAGCGTTATCGCTCCTTCCGCCGCTTTATCGTGACACTTCTTGCGCGTCGAGTCGTCCTCGCCCCTGCGGCAGGACGACTGCTCGTGGAAGCTGAAGGACCTCTTTCTGGGGGCCTTCGGCGAGCCCAGAATCTGTGTCGTCCTCTCCAAGTGGGCCTCGTTATAGGTCGACGCTCGTCTACGGTGCTTCCAGGGGCTCGCGACGTCCTCCGCCGACAGGCTCGTCCTCGAGCAGGACATGCTACTCTCCGTGCTCTCCGCGCTTCTGGAAAATAAGCGAGTAGTTGAGCCGCCAGTAATGTATTTATCGTTATTGACACTCATTTTTAGACAATATTGCCAAATCAAATAAAAATTGCAGCACAAATTCAAATATTAACGTGAAAGATGTTACTGAGGATATTATAAAACTGATTATTTATTGCAGCAATAATTTATTATTAATTACAACATAAAATGATTATGGTGTTATAGAATGATTACGTGATAATCCAACAGGATGATAATCGGGATGTGTCGCGGAATAATCAGAAGAGTTCAGTGCTGAGCGGTAATAGTCGAGAAATAGTCCACCGCGTGCGCGAAAAACGCACCTTCGTCATAGCTGGAGACTTTTCGATAAATCCAAAGTTTCGAGAAGTTATTGAATTAAGCAAATGAAACGTTTGTAATCGAAAAATTAATATTTGCAGTCTATTGTTGTTTCGCATTCGACAAACGTTTTATTGCCCGCTGTAAAACCGAGGGGAGAAACATTTGGGGAGGGTTTCACGCGCAACAAGACTTCTATTATCAATTTTAATCGATTTAAAAATAATCCCTGCCGCGATAAAAAGGTATGAACGTTTTATTGAGGGATTAATGCTCGAATCCTGTTATTTTATCACGCCCAATAATCTCTCTGCCGTTATAAATCAAACCGAAGAGAAAAAGGGGAATATTCGAAAAGTTTTTAACGCGCGACAAAAGCTTTTCTTATCAATCGCAATCGAGTCGAAAATAATCCGCCTATATACCGTGAACTAAAACTGCGCGAACGAAAGATTGATTCGCCGATTCCTTTATCATCCGGCACGGGATAATCCTCTTATTGTTTCACGCGATATTGTCGCTTAGAGTCCGCCGAAGGGAGAAAATATTTGGATATTTCTGTCACGATCCGGCCTCAAAGGGAATCTACAAATATCGCCGTCGCGAAATGCGTACACGGTCTATTGTTCCCATACGAGCGCGAGTCCCTTTATCATTTGATACGCGGAATCGGCCGGCCGCGTGCAGTTGAAGAGGAAAAACGATGAAATAGGAAAGAAAAAACCGTAAAAAAAAATGCGATTGCATCCCATTTTGCAGCGTGGCGCGGTAATTGATCGCGAGATTGGATGAGCTTGGTGCGCGCGGGAAGGAAAAAATTGCTTCCGTCCTTGCAAATTAGAGACACGCGAGATGTGCGCCTGTACCGAGAACTTTTGACGGTCGAGGGATACGCGCGCTCTCGTCGTCCCGACCGTTGTCGCCCCGTTATTTTTTCACACTGGTTACTCAAATGTCCATAAATATCCGTGTCTTTGTTACCGGCATGCTTCATTTGCCGGCGAATTGCGAATAGATGTCGAAACGATAGGGTGAAATCTCGGATTGGAGGGAAGAGTCAGCGTAAAGAGGAAACATGATTGCGCGAGGAACCGTGTACTACGAGGCAATCGGAATTTTGGAAAAGGAGTTGCAGCGGTAATAACACAACGAGAATTGAGATTTTTAAGGAGGGAATTAAAACAATGCGAAAGAAAATAGACAGTAATAATATTGAAATGAGAAAACTGTAGGATTTTAAGAAAATTCCGGAAACACAAGATATTAAGAGCCCGTTTGCCGGAACAGGCGGAATTTCGCGCTCGTTCTTTAAAAATTGAGATAAAATGGCCATTTTTCTGTGCGCCCCCTCCCCTCTGACTCACCGCAGCGTTATCAGAGCGTTATCGTTGAAGATTGACAATTTTATCAGCGTTTTGGACATGCGTCGGCAGGGGTTTTCGGGGATAATTGAGGATGCTTCCGGAAGGAAGAGAAACGGCCCGATTGTCCTCGGAGTGGATTACGGCCGCGGTCTTGACGGCAAATTGAGAAAAATATTGGCCGAGGTGAACTGAAGGGGTCGAGCACGGGAAGGGGTTGGGGGAGATGGCCTGGTTGTGGAAGAAACAGATGCATCTCTGGAAATGCATTTTAAGCAGGGAATCTAATCTGGTTTCTTTCTGCCGTTATATTGTACGTATTGCATTATTACGAAATTGCTATAAAATTTTTATTTTTACCTTTATTAAAGCCTAATCTATGTGGCACATACAACTCATGTATTAATTATATTCCCTATATTGGCTTTCAGTTTGATATATAATTTTCCTTTTGGTTCCAACACTTTTTTTTATTTTCCTAGAAAAGATGTCTAATAAAAAATTAGAAAGATGTAATCAAAACGATCTCAATCCACCTCGCTACTGCTCCGTGTAACTTGAAGTCCGAATTTGAGTGTTACTTGAGAAACCGTAAATGTTACGAATTTTTTAATTGTTATGGAAAGGGGCTTGTACAAAAATTTTTATTATTTCCTTAAATAAGAAATCACCTTCCTCTCTTGTACCACCAGTCGTGCTGTGAATTCGCAGGGAACATTTCGCGTATGTTAGTTTCATTACTCTATTATTAAATTGAACCCAATTCAATTTGTAACATAACAATTGACGGAAAAACATCCCGGGGGCGGTCTTTGAATACTCCGCGGTTATTTAATTTACGAGATCGACAGAAAGCAACTCGGCTTCGCGAAAGGCAAAGTCCTCTGCGCGCAATAGAGAGGTAATCTTCGTTTGATGCGTTCAGAGGCACGATCCTAAGTGCATTCCTTTATTAGAGGTTCACGTGGGGGCAGGAGCAGTTTACTTAAGTACGCGACCACGAGCGAACGAGCGAAACTCACCATCTGCGACCCCCCTTTCCCGTCAGCCCCCCCCCCCTTCGCTCGCCCTTTTCGTTCCCGTCCGGAGGTTGGTCCGTTTTGCACTTTGAATGCCAGCAGCTAAGTGCAATCCACTTTGAGGCTACCGTATATAAATGGGTTTTCTCGTCGTCGCGGTGACCTTTCTGACGCGTCCGCTTTCACGTTTTCACGTGCGTCCCGCCAGGTTTCTGGGGAATTTTCGAGAAATTTGACTGTGTCGCGAAAATATGCAAAATTCAAAAAATCGCGAGCGCCCGCGTGTAATCACACGTGCGACTTCCACCCGTATATGTGTCCCGAGAGGTAACTTGTTTTATCGTTTTGTAAAATGCATAGATAAAATTTCCTAAAATCAGGAATTTATTATCTTAAGGGTTGTTTTTCGCGAGATGAAATTACATACATTTGCATTATTTGCATAGAATTAAATTTTTCATCTTTCTAAAAGGATTCCGTTGATCTCGCGCGATCTGGGATTTGTTTTAACTTTTATGGCGGATGCACTCTTGGACGAAGCTTTAAATATATCATTATAGCCAAAGGGGACTTGCTCCGGGATTTCGTTACTAATACGTCCATTAAGAGGTGCAAGAGTAAAGAAGGAAACTGGAAATGGGAGCTGCGCAATCTGAAATATTACGATCTAATGATTGCACCAATTTACTTTGAGAGATTTTCGCCTTTCAGTGGCATCCGATACGATTCCGCTCTTGCGCTCCTCGCAGCATTTTTCCGGCGGTTTGCGTCTTGAAAATCTTACGTGTCTCGAATTGTAGATCGCTCGTTTCCCAAAAGATTTCTGCCGCCTGAAACCGCGGAGCCTCCGCGCTGCGCTACTTTCTGAAGACATTCCCGCAATCTTTCCCGAATATATTTCCCCGCATTCTCATTCCTTCCGACGTAACGAGTTCTTTTTATATCTTCGGTTCGGAAATTATTAAATTCTCGTGTTTTACTTTTGCCTGCCCAAGTACCTGCCGTTGATCTGATCTTTCGAAACGGTCTTTTGAACTTTAAACGTACCTCCGAAACGCTCAAAGGGGTGGTAGGAAATGGAAGACGCAGGACAGCAGATCGGTGGATTATGATTGAAACATATTTTACTACGGTAGGTTGGAGGAGTCTTTTAATATTCCGCCCGCACTCCCACGTTCTCATTCCACTTTCAGTTTGCGTATTCTCGTGGATCGACGCTGGAAGCTCTAAACGACGTCAAATATAATTCTCCCGCCCGCAACTCTCCCCGCTCTCTCTCTTTCTCTTTCTCGGTCGATTCCTTGAGGAAGCGATGATCCTGTGTGTAAGGACATTCCAAGAAATATATCTTAAGACTGTTGGATGAATTTAACGTCGATTCTCCACCGGTTACTTGTAAAAATTTATATCTCTAAAAACATTGTTTAATCGGGGGGGGATAATTGTTGATTCTGCAAATATTAAAAATTGTCCGAATCGAAAATGTGAAATGAAATTTCTTATTCGATCCACGTGGTTTTTTTTAACGAAAATATTAGTGAGTTTATAGGAAATATTGTACATATTCGCAAGCGAATATTTTTCTGAGATTTTCTAAAAATAGCCGAGAGCAACGCGCTGCATTTCTAGAAAATTTTCGGAAGGAAATATTTTTTAAGCAGCAATACGAGATTTTTCAACCTGAAAACTATTAAGGGCTAAACGTTGATCGAATTTATCATGAATTTAGATCGCAGGCGCGCGAACGTTATAAGAAATCCTTCACTTAAGATCTTCGGCGATAGTTGCGTGCGTGGGTTCTTGGATGACATAAATTCGCCGGAAACTCTCCGGTTGCCGCCGTAAGTTGATTTGACGCAAGGCTAACCGCGTCTCGTAGTAGTCACGGTGTTGTGCGAGCCGGAGTGACAAAGTGACGCAAATTCGTGCCGTCGTATTGCCACGGAAACGTGCCGCCGTCAGGCACAATGGTGTGTTTTGAGAGCCCGCGGGTTACGACACGATGGATATGTCGTTAATAATTGCGAAAGCATCCGCGCCGCGAGAATTCAGGCAAGCACGGGAAATTCCCTTCGCGCAAAATTGCGCCGCGGATAAATTCATTTCACGTGCTGAGCATTTTACGTAAAAACCACACATTGTTTAATAGTACAACAGAGAAAAATGCGTTAAGGAACAGAAGGAGGAAGCAAAGACGGAACGAAGCAAAAGTGAAGAGCTTCGTGAAAATTGTAGAGTCGCCCTAAAACAGACGCTTAAGTGAACGAAAGCTTTTGCGAAAGAATCTTCCTGCCGATAAAAAGATAAGTAAACATCTCTCCCTTTTCTGCGGCTTGGTATGATTTGTTTATTTCTCCTCTCAATCTTCGTAATTTCTAAATTTATATCTTCCCACCATGTTGTCTCAACATTTATACATACATGTTATATTTTATTTGTATCATATTTGAGTTGCGAAACTTGTGATTGCGAGAGACAAGCGTGGAGAAGGAATTATGAAAGAGTTATCTCGAATTGGCACATAATTGACTTGCAATATTCGTCATACCCATTGCGGAAGCTGCATCTGCGCGGTGATGGACCGTGGTGCTGCAGTTGCAGCAGCTGCTGCTGCGGCTGATGCTGATGCTGATGCTGATGCTGATGCTGATGATGATGATGATGGTGATACTGCTGGGTTGTCGATTTTGACGGGGTCTGATTGCTGGAGCTGCCGGCCATCCCCTCGAGACCCCTCGACAGCTTTAGCATCTCCGCGCCGAAGGCATGAAGGGCGGACATGGCCGAGGGTGGTGGCTCGCTCTCCTGAAGCCAGAGCTCGTGGGTATCGAGGGTGGTCAGCTCGGTGTCGGTCGACGTGCCGGAGGTGTGTTGCGGTGTGCCGCCGCTGCCCCCCGAACCCTTGTTCAGGAGGTATCTCTTCCAGGTGCCCCGTCGCTCAAGCCCTGCGCGAATTATCGGAGAACCAGAGATTTTAGCGATTAATCAGCATTTTCTCTCGATCGAGAGAGGGAAGGATGATTCCGGTGATCTTCTATTTTATCCGCGAATGAAAGGGGATTTGTTTCTTTTTTTCCTTTCTATTGGGATTTTTAGCGACTTGGCGATTGGAGAGCATCGGAAAATGCAGGATTTACTCCTCGCTCGGGTAGGGGGACGCTCTTTTGTTGAAAAACGCGAGATTTCAGTGAATTTAGCGATTGGAGATATTGAAGATTGAATTTGTCTTTTTCTCCGATTTAAAGCTTTTTAAAATGAATTAATGCGAGAGCTCTTCTCGCAAAGAGATATTCAACCACTCCTTATGAAGATACTTCGCAGAAACTTCTGTGTCGCACTCTGAAGTCTCTCAAGTCTCCCTGAATCGTACGATTGACAATATTAAATATGAATATCGGAAATGCTTGAAAATAAGATTACAATTTAAAATAGTCGTTCAAGTGGTTCGTCTTGCTATTCTCTAAAAGATTCTTCCGAATTACGTGAAAAAAAAGAAGAAGAATTCCTTTAAAAGATCACTTAATTCAAATAAATTTCGCTTATTCTTTCGCTTTTGTTTCGTGAATTCTCCGCCTCTTTTAAATTAACGGCATTTTTCTAGCCTGTCGATAAGGGGCCGTGCTTGTAATGAGGTACTTAAAGGATTTCTGTGTCATGTCCTGCAATCTTTCAATCCCACGGAATACTAAGCGCCCGTGAATGGGGCTCGCGCGCAACGGGATATCGATTAATTTTCATATCGGCGAACAGCCGGACGGGGCCTTCTTAGCATACTGTGCCGCATCCGAGATCTTTGCATAATGGCCGGCATTTGCATATCTCCGCCGTGGACGTCGACATGCTTCCGTTGACGTGCCGGCGAAATTTCTTGTCGCAGAGTGCTTTTAGACAGAAGCCCAGCCTAGTCCCTCCGTCCCATCGATTCCGGGGTCGATTCGACGCGAAAAAACGAGCGGCGTTGACACCATTAATCAAACGACCATCGCCCGCTAGGCATCCTCGATGTTGCACGCCGAATTATTTATACAGCGGTGGCGAATTGCATACAACGCCGCCGAGATCCGCGAATAGATACTAAATTCTAATGGGCCAATCCGTGGAAGGGAACAGTTAGGAAATCGCGGGAGCTTTGCTTTTATCTCATTGTCAGAATGGCTCCCGAGAATTATCAAACAATGACAATACAGAAGTTTAAGAGAAACGAAATCTCTTAACTCATTTATAAGGGGATGATCAAAAAGTTTCCGCTCGGGGTCCGCTAAGTTCAGAGGTTAAGGGTGTTTAAAAGTAACTTCCGTAGGCGTTAAGACAATCGTCCCGTTAACGAACAACGTCGGAGTTGTCGTTGTGGGTGGGAGCCTGCTGTCTGATGCGCGAAAAATCCCAGTACAGCCTGTTTCATATATATCATATCACCGTCCGATTGGCTTTTGCGCCCCGCCAGTGTCTTTTTTTCAGCCGGCAGAAGCGAAAATCACAAGGGGATAGATCCGGACTGTGAGGAGAGTACTCCAGGACACGACGTCCCGGCAACCTCGGTAAAGGAGTAATCTTGCTGCACGGCAACGCGCGTTCTCGTGTTACCAACATCGTAAAGGACAAATTGCAAGTCCTTAAATGGCAGACCCTGGAGCACCCTCTTACAGTCCGGATCTCCGCCCTTGTGATTTTCACTTCGCTGAAAAAGACACTGTGAAGACGTGGGTTCCAACGAAGCAGGTCATATTGGATTTTTTTCATAACATTCATTTCCTTATTCTTTTTGTCCTCGGTCCTTCTCTCTTTATGTAAATGTGCATCGCAATAGAAATAATAATAATAACATAATAATTTTCAATCCCGTTGTTAACGGAATGATTGTTTCGGAGGCTACAGAAATTATTTATATCCTCAATCTGAGTCTACCGACTCTCCAAACAGGAAACTTTTTGATCAGCCCTTGTACCATCTTGTTGTTTACATTTTTAATTCTACAATATGTATGAGGTGTCTCGCGACTTTTATTTTCTTCAAAGTTGTCCGGGGAACTTCATCAAGAATGCGCTTTAAAATGCAATAATTGTGCAGCGCTGTGTATAAAATAGCGTGGTGCATTCCGCCGTGAAGTTGGTATGCAAATTCCGTTTGAGGCAGTAATCGGAGGGTTGCCCAGGTAAAATCAAAGCGACAATAGACGATGTGGCTTCCGGCGAAACTTTCCGTCGCGGGAGAGAAAGAGGGACGGCAGGAGGTTCTCTCCCTCGGGAACGCTTTGTTGAGGGGGACGAATTTGCGCCAGCGTTCTCGGAAAACGTTTATGAGACGCCTGCAGACACGGTATCCTTTGAAGTCCCGGAAGCCGGCCGATAAATCGGAATAAATAATTTTTATCAGGCGGAGAAACTAAGTCGCGCAGCTCCCTCTACTCGGCGCCTCGCTCGTTTCCGAATAAAACGTTTCCCCGGGGAAAAAAAGTGGGAAGCATTGTCGCGCGGAAAGAGATAGAAAAGTGATGCGAGGGATACACCTGTGCTTGCCGTGTCTTGTTACATCTTGTATTTTTTGAAAATTAAGATCCGTTTGGATATTTTCTTAAAATACGCCATTCCAAGTTCATTCCCTTTTATGGATTTTGAGAGAAAAATTTGCCAAAAGTGGAAAATTGGTGAACAACAAGGTAACACTTGAGACAATAGTAACTTTTTATTTTTTCTATCGCTGTAAAGGTGATGGAAAGAAAGCAGGAAGTTGCAGGAGTGGTCCGTGAAATGATAAAAGTGTAGATGGAAGAAAAATACTTTAACCACTTATGTTATTTAATTACGGCCCTAAAAGCGCTTCCATCGTAGAAACTGGAAACATCGTGGATTCGAACGTGTAAAAATTTGAAGAACGAAAAATGTCGGTAGGAGAAGAAGAGCTTTCTCAATATTTTATCGTAATGTTTACAAAGCTTCATCGCGCTTTTCGGATTCTCAAATTCGAGATGAAAGACATAGAAATAGTCCGTTCAAGTTCGCCAAGATACTTGAACGTTAAAACAGTTTACTCATATGAATCGTCAATTAAGTAAATATTAATGTTTCTACTAATCTACGAAAAGTAAAGTGAAATATTTATACATTTTATATTTAAGAAATAAAAGGCGTGAAAATTTAAGCTCTGTTCTAAGGTAAAATTAAGGTAAAATGGACCAGAATGCAAAGTGCTAATTGAGGCGTTCGAGTGTCTCGCAAGGACCAATCGATAGGCTCTCGGGCATGGAGTAACAGGCTAGTGCATAGTACACTAACCTGCCGCGGAGGGTGCACCCTGAGGGGCACCCTGAGGGGCACCCAACCATCCCGATGACCAACCTGCTCCTGCCCCTGCGATGTTCTGCTGCTGTTCTGCCAATAGTCTTACTGTTAACGCGTACGTTAGCAACATCACTCCCAGCGGGATATAGAAGCAAATTATGCTACCGATTAACTTATAGAGGGGATCGGGTATCTGGCAGGCTCCGTCCACTAGTACCGAATCATCTTCCTGAAACAGAAAATGGGAAAATAAATCTGTTAATTAGCTGTCCGATATCAACTCGTGTGAATATTCGAGTGTACCAGACCGCTGGCGACACTATTAAATTGATGAACAAATTATTATCAATTAATTATCATGTAATGAAAATTTATGAAGGTACTTCCATTTAAATACCGCAACCTTTAAAATACTGCGCTGTAACACATTATTTTATTGATAGTGTATAAAAGAATTAATGGTTTATTAAATTCGATATTAAAGCGAAGGATGATTAATTGTTTATTATAATTCATTCAAAAATTATAATTACTAAAAATGTAATAAGCGGATTAATTACAATACCCGTTGGATCAAGGAGCACGTTGAAAAGAATTACAATCGCATTTATAAAATAAATGTATGTTCGGTTCATATTAAATTTGGAAAAATGTAAAAACAAAATCGGAGAAGCAAAAAATAAAGTTTATGAATGGAATTTTATTAATTTAGTAAAATTATAACGCGCTAACGAGAGATGTTAAAAAATATGCTGTAAGGTCAGAGAAATTGATAATATTGTGTGTGACGCAAATGTCACGAGTTAACAGGCCTGAGAGAGAAATAAAGATCGTGGCTTTCTTATGTGTTCCAGGACTCCGGAGCAATGTCCTAGCGTGGTGTCCCTCTTAGCGGAGAGCTACAATCCTCATGTGAGGTACGGCGCGGCAATGGCTTTGGGCATCGCCTGCGCGGGTACCGGCTTGAAGGAAGCTATCGCTCTGTTGGACCCAATGACTAACGATCCTGTAAATTTTGTCAGGCAAGGTGCGCTGATCGCATCTGCCATGATCCTGATCCAGCAGACGGAGTCCACGTGTGCCCGCGTTAAAGATTTTCGTGCGTTATACGCCAAGGTCGTGGTAGACAAACACGAGGACGTGATGGCCAAGTTCGGTGCAATTTTGGCGCAAGGGATCATCGACGCCGGTGAGTTTTCTTCGGAGCTCTTTGCACATGACATTCATATCTGTAATTTTAATTTTAATTATACATTCTCTCTGGAATTACAATATATATATTTTTTCCTAAAAAAATGTAATTGCGAATCATCCTGCATCTTGATCCGTGGACGATATAAAACTTTAGCTGGAATTTTCTGCCATGTCTTACAATTTTGAATTGTTATTGGATCCGTCAAATTTTTATTGATGTTTTTAACAATCTGCAATTTTCTATATATGAGAGCGTAAACTCTTGTATAATCAATTTCTTGAAGCGCAAAAAATTCGACTTTTAGCGAGATTTCTCACATAATTGGAACCTTTGCACTTTTCGCCAACCATACCTTTGCGACCTTAATAAATTGAAGGGCGAAAGAAATAAAGTTGCCGATGAGAGCAGCTACGAGACGAACGAATTTTCACCTTGTTTCAGGTGGTCGTAATGTGACCGTGTCCCTGCAATCGCGCACGGGACATACGAATATGCTAGCGGTGGTCGGGGCTCTGGTATTCACCCAGTACTGGTACTGGTTCCCGCTTGCGCACTGCTTGGCACTGGCTTTCACGCCTACGTGTCTGATCGCCCTGAACGCTCAGCTAAAGATGCCGAAATTGGAGATCAAGTCAAACGCGAGGCCAAGTATATACGCTTATCCTGCGCCTCTCGAAGAGAAGAAGAGGGAAGAACGGGAGAAGGTCACGACCGCCGTTCTTAGTATCGCGGCTCGTGCCAGGAGACGCGAAATTGAGCGGAAAGCCAGAGACTCCCATGAGAAAATGGAAGTGGTAAGTTAAAGGAGAAATCAAGAGATGCCGGAAAATGTTTAGGAAAAATACTCTCTTGTATCCGGCCAAGTAAATCACGAAGAGGATTCTATTCTTTCAAATGGTACTACAATCTTCTGACAGTAGGTTGTCAACCTACTGTCTAATCGCCAAGCTGGAGAGCCAAAAACCCCAAAGAATATATGTGGCAACCGATTAAAAATCATTTCTGTACTTGGCTGGGTTTGAACTCGGATCTTTTTGTTTACTAAGCAGTGCACATTTCTCTGCGCCACGCTCGCCACAGTAACTAGAAGGAAATAGCGAGAATAATTATGTGAACTTTTTTCAGTGTATATTATATGTATCGTTGATATCTTTTAAATATTTCTTTATCAATTTAATTTTTTATATTTTTGTTTGTATTTTAATAACTCTTGAGTTTATCGGGATTACTTTATTGGAAGTAAGTTTTATACAATGTAGGGAAATAATTGCTATTGTAGGGGAAAAAAAGCTTATATTATTATACATATATTCCTGCTATTTTTATTCTCATTGATTAGAATTAGACTAATGTGACTGTCCTTTTTTTGGTGAATGTCGTAAAGTTTTAATGAAAGATGTCCTATTAATGTCATTTTATTATTATAATTCGATTCTCTGAAATAGCGAATCGCCTGAATTATTGATTGAGTCTTGAAAATTTCAGAAATCTTTTCTATTTTTAAAATTATTGTAGTTTTATATCGATGGATTCTAAAATTCTTGATTTTGTTTGGCTCCTCGAATTTAAGAGGAGCTTAAGGACTTCTTGGAATAGACGTGTTCTTTAAATATTTAGTATCTTGAGTTTTAAAACGGGTTTTTTTAAAGCATCTAAATATTTTTAATAATACACGTTAATAATGTTATATATAATAATGTTTATATATAAATTGTTTCATCTTTTGGATTTTGTTTAAATTCCTGCGATTTGAAATTTTTATATCCTCGCAAAAATTTCTGATATTTTAAAGTTTTGAAATTCTCGTTTCAATATCATTAAATTTATGGATCATACTGTGTTTTTTGTTCATTAAATTCTTGGATAAATATTTATAAATGGATTGATTTAAACCTATATGTTTTCATCTTTGCGCGTTTGCCTGCGTCGTGCACACATTGCGCATTTAAATATCGTTTTTATCTCTTAAATGTATTGAGCCTCAGTTTTCATTTCAGCAAATTAGAATAGAATCCTACGCATTTGTCTTATCAAAAATTGTTGGTCAAAGTAATATAAACAAATAATCTGAAAGATTTTTCTCATTCTGGGACTTCGTGATAAACGTGGTGATTTACGTAACAAATTCATGACAAATGAGAGGACACGCTAATAGATTCCAAATACTCGCCCACACAAGAAAAGGCAAACCGAACAAAAATTGCAGGATCCGCCTTCGGAGACGAAGGAGCTTCACGAGGTAAAGGAAGCTGCGTCGTCCTCAAAGGAGAAGGATGACAAGAAGAAGGACGAGAAAGAGACTAAGGAAATCAAGGAGAAGCCCGAGAAAAAAGTGGTGAAAGACGATGAAAAGGAGAAGAAGGAACCGGAGCCGAGCTTCGAGATCCTCCAGAATCCCGCGCGAGTTCTGCGTCAGCAACTGAAGGTCATTCAGCTGATCGAGGGTAGCCATTACACTCCCGTTAAGGATATTCAGATCGGTGGTATTGTCATGGTTAAGCACATGCAGGCGGACACCGAGGAGGAGCTCGTCGAGCCCGTCGCTGGTGAGTGATGGATCCTATATTCGCTCGAAACTTAAAGCTCACAACTTTCTTTCGGAAATTGATTTCGAAGAAAAAGTAACTTTAACAGACAATGAGATTGATTGAATTGGAAATTTCGCGATGGTAAAGCAACAGCTTACGAAGTGTATATTTACACGATAATCGTTAATCCGTAGGCGTATTCCGAGACATTTATTTCAATTACTAGTCCGAGTCGAACTTTTCGTACTATTTGGACACTTTTAAGGATAATTTACACATACTTAGTTGATCTGTACACCCACATAGACCAACGATAACTATTTTGATGACATTATATATTTTTACTCCTCTCTTGAATCTTTAATTCTAAAAATTTACTTTAGCTTCTACTTAAAAGGACCTACTTTAATGCTAAATTGGCAAAAGTAGAAATTTCCGACACTATCGGTTTTAAAGTAGGAGTAAATTTTGTACTTGCAGTTCGACCTCTTTTATTGTCTTAGGTTCTACTGTATAATAGAATTAAAGGTTCAACACAGGGCCAAAATTTCAAAGATTTAATTATTAAACTTTATCCTTTACTCGCGCATGTTACTTATTAATTTATGCACTGTCGAGGCTTTAAGAAGATTTTGCGCGTAACAAAATGATCAGCGATCTATAATTTTTCACGTTGATCGTTTGACAGAAGGAGATGAGTTCTTTTTACAATTATTATAAATAAAGTCGGTCCAGCCCGATCCGTTTCTTCGGGGTATCGAGTTGCTCGAGGGGTGTTTGCGCTTGAGCACGTCCGGTTTGTTTCAGCTTTCGGACCGAAGCCGGAGGAAGAGAAGGAAGCCGAACCACCCGAACCCTTCGAGTACACCGAAGATTAAAGGCCGGAAACACGCGTCAGCCCGTTCCGTCATCCTGCCATTCTTCACCGCGATGGCATCGCAATACGCTCCTCGTCACCTTTCGTTAATATCCTAACGTCTCTTTTTTTTTATATTCGGTTTTCTCTGCGTGTCTATTTAATTAGCGGAATACTCTGCCAGCTGCAATAAAACTGTTGCGTCAGACCTACTCGTGTTATCAGTCTCCCGTCTTACAACTTTTTAATTAGGTTCCTAAGCAGAATCGAGAAGATTAATGAACCGCTCGTCAACTTAGTTATTTACGAAGCTATAAATAGAAATATTTATGTAATAATGCGAACGTATTAATTTTTTTAATTCTAGAAATTAATTTTTATCAGTAGAAACTGAAAAGAAAAGAAGAGAAAGGTTGGAATGTGATAAAAACACTTACCGCGCAATCATTGTAAATACATTGGTGATCCCTTTTCTCATGAGTTTTTTATTTCCTACGTATATGTTATGTATTAATAAATGACATTTTTCTAGAGAAGTAATTGTAAGTTATTTCAGATTAAATTTGTGAACACTTAATTTTTATATATGTCACAATTTTTTTCTAAGCAACGAAGTATTGCCTGTTTCAATAAAATTATTACAAAGAGATACTTGTTTTATCAGTCATTCATTTTTTTTAATTAATAAAGGAAGTAGTATAAGTTTGCGATTTTGATTTAATGAATTTCTACAGACGGAAGAAAATATTAGTGAAATGGCATTTTTGCATTTGTTTCCGTTTGTTTGCAGGAAAATATGACAATCAACGTTTTTATTTAAAATATCTGTTTTCGCTGCTCTCGCGCCGAAATAATTTCTCCGCGACGCAGTGACGGCAAATAAATAGACTGTCGGCGCTTCTCCGTGACTTGTCATCCCCCGTAAATCACTTGTTAATAATTTACACCCGCGGACACGATCGCGGAGTTATCCTTACACGTCTGCCCGAGCACTTTATTTCTCAAGTTAGCGCGCGAGACAATGCACTCCATAATTCATCGTGCTCATCGGTGAAGTTTGACGCGGGGCATGCGGGTCATCCCGCAGACATGAATCTTCCTTGAAATACGCTTCCGCCTTCAGTCTCCGTCGTCCGTAATGGTCAGCTCGTGTTCCGCTTCCGCGGCGGTCGCCTTGATCGAGCGCGGGTCATAACGCTCGTCGGTGACTGCAACGGGGAGGAGGGTGCGGGAAGAAGATGAAGAGATAGACGTTCCTCTCAACTCCCCCCCCCCCTCCCTCCACCGCCGTTGTAAGATTGCAGCCCACGCACGTGTACGTCCGCCACACGTGTTCCCGGAAGGTGCGAATTCCGCTCGATGTCAGTCGATAACGCTCGATGCGAGGTCTCTCCTCGGGGAATCGAGAGAGTGGCTCGGAGATGATGTCGCCGCGCCCTTTAATTTTCCACGTAGGTTTTTCAAGATAGGGAAGGAAGCTGGGAGATCGAGAATTCAAGGATCTGCCGTTTGCGCTACGAGGACGACGGTGAAAATGGAAAATCTGGTCTTGGAAATGGAAAGGTCTCTCCCCGAAAATGTTCAAATTAATAAATAAACGCAGTCAGGCTCGTGTTGGCTGAGCAACAAGCGGAGGGACGTTAAACGAACAAAAACGAAAATAAATGTGATATTTATATTCAAAGCGACAAAATGATAAGCGGAACGTTTCGACTACGCCAAGTTTTCACCGGCCGATAAATATACGTAAGTAGAAATTGTTTAAATAGAAATAAGGCAATTGTTAAAGAAAACGTAGGTCCGTACGAGTCAAAGAAAAAACCAAGAGGCCACAGCTGAATCTTATAATACAAAGTGTGAAAACCAAATTTAAGAAAGTCAAAGAATGTATCCAGAGAAACGTCTAAAATTATCGGAAAGAACATGTTTAGAGCTCGAAAATTGTTTATACGTCAAAAATCGGACTTAAAAAATCGCCAATTGGCAAAGACACCCGTCGCAGATTGAAGGGGGCTCTGGATTCGTGATAATTTTCGCAACAAATTCTTCGCAGTGATTTTAACGGGAATAAGAAAGTCTCCCGAAAGTGTCCAAGTTATCGAGATGAAGATGTCTGGAGTCCGAAACGTCGACACGTCAGAAATCGGATCTGAAAAACTGGCGAAGACAACCGCCACGGTTTCAAAGAAGGTCCTTCGCATCTTGGCTAGGGTGACATTTTTCGCGATAAATTCTTTACAAGTGATTTCAACGGGATTAGCTTTGGGATTAGCATCAGAAGTAGAATCGATTGTCGACTCAAAGTACGTGGATTTTCTGTTCCGGCGAAAAGCCGTGTTTTCCGACCGACAAGTCGGCGGGCAGTTCACCGAGTTGAAAAAAGTACACGAAATTCGTGTAGAAATTTTATTATTAGGCTACGAAGTGTCCAGCCTGGATAAAAAATGGCGGCTTCTCTAATTAATCGCTAACAAATCGCGACACCAAAGTCTCCCCCGAGGGTAAAAAGATCGCGTCAATTTCACGAACCTCGGAATTTTGACATCCAATTTCACAGAAATGCCGAGACTCACGCTGCTGGAAATGTCCAGATTGAAAAGAGAAAAACGAAGGTATCCAGGATGTAAAAATGTGACGTGCCGCGAAGACCCCTTTTTTTTTATCTACCGTCCGTCCTTTCCTCACCATTCGAGGCCCGGGTCTCTTAGTGTTAGATCAACGCGCGATTTTGCGGCAAGTGATTTTCCCCGGTGCGGGGGAAACGCGAAATATCCGTGCAATCGAGCGGGATATTTTTGCACAATTGGACGGGACATTTCCCGTCGCCTCGCGGCGTCACAGGCGCAAATTTCACTTGGGGTGTTGGATGGAATTTTGAATGAGTACATGACGGCCGCGAAATTTGGATCAATACCCCAAGTAAGGCTTGAAACGCGCTGGTAAATGGCGTTGTAAAGTTGCTGAAACTCGCCCGACAAACTCGTCGATGCGGCGTTTCCGCGGCGATGCTCGCGTCGCCTCGGCTCGTCCCGTCCCTCTTCCCCTCGCGCCGCGAAACGAAAGTAGTTTGCACATTTGCCGGAGCAGTTTGCAAGCCGAGAGGCAGCTTCTACGACGATGAACACGCAAGAAAAGAACCTGTTAGACGTGTACACATTACATCCATCTCCTCGCCCCTCCACCCCCGCGGAAAACCCATAGCGCCGGCATTTTCCACCGGAATTCGCAGTCATGTTTTCATTCGCGAAAATTAAAGGCGACATTGTATAATTACTTTGTTGTCGCGCGCAGCTATTTTTTCACTTCGCTTAAACGCTCTTGACGTAAATGCAAAACGTGAGGGTAAAGGGACAAGTAACAATGGGACGAGCAGCGATAAGGGACGAACCGATGAAAGGGCAAAAATACGTTTCACGTATATCGGGCTGTGAAATAATTACAGAAATAATCGCATTGAATTACAGAAGTAATAGAAGCCCCGCGCGACTCTTGGAAACGCGGGTCGCGCGTTCGCTGTATTGTTTAGCGGGTGACGAAGGCTCGGGTTTTGGACGGTGACATTTAACGCGATTTTCGGGACGGCTGTGGCGCAAAGCCGCATTGAAACGACGGCCGGTTGAAGGGTTAGTCGGGGCGGATTTACGAGGGGGCGTGTAACAACGGACCGAAACAACGGACAACTGTTTCATAATGCAGCGTCGCCTCATCTCCGCGCGCGCGCGCGCGCGCGTTAATTTCGCTCGGGGCGAGAGAATATCGGGGCGCCGGCCGCGTCTCCTTTCCGGACGGGACCGCGCCGACGAAAAACCGGCGTGCAGCCCCGTATAAATCCACCCCGCCGGGTCTCCCTGTCCCTGCATCGGGAATGATCGATGAGCGGCGCTTCCCGCGAGCGGCGATAAACTTTCGGCCATCGAGATTCGCGTCTGCCACCTGAGAGGGATTTTACGGGCGAAGCCGCGGCAATCTTTCGATCGTTACGGAAAATTGAGTGGCACGTTCGCGCGGTGGAGAATGCGGCAAAAAATTATCGCGGCTGTACGTTCGGTGGCGGCTACGGGCCCGGCCCGCGTGTTCATATCTTGAGGGATGTATAATTTTTCAGAGCCGCGCAAAATATGGAGCGAGTGAAAAACGGGATGGCAGAAAACGCGGGATATTCTCCGGAAAGTCCGGCTCGAGTTTTATGGAAGAAATGAACGGAGTAAATTCTCCTTATACGGACTTTATTCTCGAGAAGGTTCATTTCTGTATGTAATGTATTATTAAATTATTGTTGTTGTTGTTATTCTTGCTGTAATTGTTATTGTTGTTGCTGTTGTTGTTGTTGTGTCTGTAATTTATTATTTATTTTTAATTATTAGCAAGAATGAAAACGAGAAAGCGGGAGTAGAGTTTGTCTGACCGATCACTGTCTTGCACTACTTATTTAATATTCGCGAGAACGCGATGAAGACGAGAAAGGTAAAGAAAGATGAGACTATGTTCACGAGCGGTCCGTCACAGATCACGTTTCTTAATCTGTTTGACATTTTTGACCGTAACTGCTTAATTATACAGTGGTGGACAGAATGGTTGCGACACTTTTTTTTAAAGTGAGTTTAAGAACGCGCATTTAGATTCGGGTTTATGTTCCAAGGCATTTTCTCCGGGGGAAATTTTACTCGAGAAACAGATCGAAAACGCTCGAAGTGTTTTCGGAATAGCCATCGGGTAAAATATTCCTCGGAGAAGATTTTGGAACGTAACCCTGAATCTAAATGCACGTTTCTAAACTCATTTCGAAAAGAAGTATTGCAACTATTTTGTCTATCACTGTACTGACGTGGGTTTGTAATGTATTTGATTTTTCTGACTTTATTACGACTTTGAGGTACTTTTCACTTCTGGACCAGTTGACTTCTCTCCTGCTTTTCGATGAAGAATCTTAGAGCGCGGTCTAGTCCAATTAAAATCGTGTGAGAATTGATTTCCGAATATTTATTGCGGCTGACACGTTCACTAATTCTGGTCATATAAATTTGTTTTCGCAAACTGTAGTCTTAATCGAACACAGTTGTCTTACACAATAATAACCGCGTTATACTCTCATTGCGCTGTTGTTGTTTTTGTGTTTATGTTATCGAGAGTTAAATTCATTTATTTTATCGAAAAAAAGAGCAAGCCAAAAGATTCTGGAATTGACATCTGTCACGAATTTGGGAGGTCCAGGTTCAAACACTCGGGCCGAGGTGATGTTTTTCGCTATAAACTCTTTACAGTGATTTTTAAATAGGGTGCGTATTTACGTAAAAAATCGTTTCGGTCGATTCAAGTATGCGCATTTCTCAAGACTGTGTTTTAAGATCGACAAACAACTTACTGAGTTTAGAAAAGGTATATTCAACATTCACACGGAATTATTATTGGTACACAAGAATACACAAGAACTAGCTCTGGTCGAAAAACAGCACGGCGTAATTGATCTTTGATTTGACGAAAAGATTCCAAGTGATAAGGTAATTAAAAAAATTGCGACTGACGCGAAAACGCGGCGGCTCACCTTCGAGTACATCAGGCTCAGAGGTAGACTGATCGCGATGCTGAGGATCCAGACGAAGGTGATCTTCAGCGTCACCCTCTTCTTCGTCTTGTTGCGCCCGAATTTCATCGGGTAGCGCAGACTCAGGTAACGGTCCACGCTTATGGTGCACAGGTGCATTATGCTGGCGGTGCAGAATAGGACGTCGAGGCAGATCCAGGCGAGGCAATAAACCGACGGCAGCGGGAAGTACCCTGCGAAACAAAACGGCGAATGAGTCACGGCCCGCGTGCTCGCCCGGTACGCGGGGGCTAATTAAATCCCGGCTCAATTAGCGGCGTCTTGGCTTGCCGAGAGATAAATTTCAATTATCCCGACATTCGTCCGCGCGGTATTTTATTTATGCGCCGGCTTCGGCATCGCCGCTGAATATTTTTCTGCATTAAACGGACTTTAACATCGAGATGTAACGTTGCGGAATTAATATAACAATTGAAGCTTTAATGTACTGAGCCCGCGTAACAAATGGCGTGCTTTTTTTTGACGAATCTCATTCTCGCTCGTTGCGAGCATTTCTCTGCTTAAATTCCGTTTAACGTTAGATCCCTTCGGTCGTGTCTTGAACATTAGAAACCGAGCATTAGAGCGTGGAAATTATTATTGATCGGACGTGCTGAAATTATCGTTGCTACCCTTGACTTCTTAGTATGATGTTATACCGAGACGACATCAATACACGGGTTCGCCGGCGTGTATGATAACGATAGACAAGCAATTTACATGCGTAGTTTATTAAGTAAACTTCGTAAAGGGCGCGGCAATTTTCCTTTAATCTTCGCTAGATTGCATTCGAGGCAATTCGGGGCCATTCGATATTAAATTTTCAGTTTCCCTCGTCCTCGCCAGGCGATATGTGTAAATGGTAATATTATCGCAAATAGAAAGCTGTTATCTCGAGATCGATGCTGCAGTGATTTCATTCTTTTTTTTGCGACCTTTAAACTTTGTTTAATAATTAATCTTCGTAGAGCTGTTATTCGAGTCTCAACGGGTGCTCTCGGGGTTTTTTTCAATTATTCATTTTTGCAAGCTGCCAAAGGCCATAATTGATACGCCCACTCTTCGTTAATAAACGTTTTACATCTAGCGGACGTGGCCGAGCAAAAACTTTAGTTTGTCGAGCAACTTCCGGCTGTAAAACTTCCCCGCCAAAGGTTACTCGCTAATCATTTTACTCGCGTAATTAATGAGTAATAAATATACTCGCTCTGCAATCTCCCTCTTGTGGAGAGTTGCTCCTTTTCCAATATAAATATTTTACAAAATAGGGATTTTGTTTTAATAAGAATTTATGCGTCTTACATCCTAGATTAAGCGTTCAACGGGGACTTAACGTCAGGAGCGGAGATTCCGTCGCGATAAAGATTATTTTCCGATACGTTTCCAAACCGGTCAACGATCTAATCTCGACGGGAGAGATCGCGCTTACTCGTAATGAAATTAAGATTTAATTAAGATTGAGATTTAATTTACTCCCGAAATATTTCGGTACAAGATTAGTTTTTAGATACGCCGGCGTGGTTTGAGCGAGGGCCCAGTCTCGCTCGAAGGGTCAAAGGTCTCTCCTAAGTACTCCGGGAAAATGATTAACCTTCAGCTGTAAGCCTCTCTTTGACGGAGATTATTTAAATTTTGCAGTGTGTCGCGCGAGTGTCGCGCGGGGTGTCGCGCTCGCGATCCCGGATCCCCGTCCTCGAGGGAGGGACGAAAGTACCGAAAGCACAGATCCAGCAGGTGAAACGACAGGCGGTTAATGCACGAAGGAGCGAGGGATTAACACAACTCCGCGTGTCGAACGAAATTACCGTCTCGTGCCCGCCGTGCAACCCCCAGAAACTGCATATTCATGTACGCCGCCGGATTATCCACCGTGTATACCGACGATCTAATATTTCGCTGTGTTATTAATGCAGTATACTCCGCCGTGATTCCGGCTGCTTGCAAAATCGTCAGTCGTCCCCGGAGATTTGCACGCGCGTACGTACGTCGCTTATTCCCGAAGAAAGGATCTACTTATGATTCACGGTATTGTAACCGTCGTGTATGTTGTGTATGCATTTCATTTGTATACCACGATGTATTCGTTCGACGCGGCGAGAATAAGAATGGGGTACCGAGTTGTTGTACGCAACTGAATTCCTATCCACGCCCAGGAAATGATCTTGTAACTGCAGCAACCATTTTCTAGGCGCGAAGAAAATAACTGAGACATATGAATGAATAGACAACACTGCAAAATCGCATATAAGGGGAAGCTGGAGTGATTCTAACTGTTAGCGAATGTTAGATTAAGAAAGCGAGTGGGAAACTGCTGACCAAAATCTTGTACACCAATGGCCACTAATGCCTAATGGGTATTACTTTATCTTTTTATCTTATTTTATCTTATTTATCTTGTTTTATCTTATTTTATCTTACTTAATTTTTACAATGCCCCAGCAAGGCCTAATATCGAAACTAATGCCCAAAAATGCCTAGTAGTGCCTTATAGTGCCCATGCAGTAATACCGCAGATCTATACACCACAATGCCCTCAGCTGTTTCCCCCTCGGGAGAAAGTCTCTCTTCTGTGGCGCCCATCCATTATAACGTTTGATTGTGGTACACAGTTATATCTCTTACAAAGATTGTTCTAACTGTGGCACCGAAATTCATTTTTATCCAATGCGAATGATTAATATTTAGCCATGAGACCTAAACTTTTTCCGAAGGTATTACTAGAATATTGCTGCTATAAATTTTGCAGGCCACAAACAAGTTTCTAACTGATACACGATATAGCGATAAATTTGTGTCGCGACATCTAAAAATCTACCTCCGCTAGTGAGATATTTTTTTGAATGCAGGGGAAAATCCAGTGTGGCTGAGTACCAGAAATCGAAATTCTTGAAATCATTGCGGGCCCAGATTAATTGACATATTAAATGAAAATTAAATTCGCCTAATACAAATTAAAGAGGAAGAAGAGCCAACTGTGCGAGCACTAAGAAGTTGTAAATATTACTTTAGTCTTTATTCTCTAATAATTCACTTTTGATAATTTAGTTTTAAAATGAAAACATAAAGGACGCATATGTCAACAAAACGCTATGATAAAGAACATAGAGATTAGCGTTGAAAATCTAAATTTTTTGTACAAGAAGTTGATTCACATGATGATCAAGAATTGATATAAATCGAAGTTAATTCGCATCGATTATGAATTGATATAGTTCCCTTCTTTTGCGTGATTAACAGGTTTTTAGGAATTTGACAATGATAAACGGATTTCTCCGCGAATTAAATTTTACGAGGGAGCAAAAGTGAAAAGATCTATCGCAAGAACATTAATAAAAATAATCAAGTATATATACATGTTAAACGTTCATCGTACGTAATTCAATGTCGGTGCAAAATGTTCCATAACTACTGCACGACTCTTTAATAACTTATAGAATTTTTTATTAATTATTTGTCAATTATACCTGATACATTGGCCGCGCGGTGGTGTGCGAATTGTAAGCGATTAAAGTTGGCTAATAATACCGTGCAGAATTAGAACAGCAATCACCTGTTATTGATTTCACATTAGCCTAGGTGATATGGACTCTAGCTGCTCAAATCACTTTGTCTTTTATGCTTCTTACACATCGATATGTACGTACGGCGATCAATTAATTCCGACGAGTATTAATTAATTGAATAAATAACAAGGCTAACGATACCAAACTTAATAAATGACAAGTAAAATGGGGCTTTGGGAGTTCAGCGCGATTAACGATGCGTACGTTAACGTTATATCGATCTTTAACAATTAATAAGATTCATAATTGTAAATTGGAACGTTTCGGCTTTGAACCACCTTCGGCGGGGTGGTGACAATTAAATCAAAATGATCGCACGTTCTCCGGCCAGAAATAAGGGAGCAACTTCAAACTTTAGTAGTCGACAAATAGCGCAATTTTCCGCGAAGAAATCCAAGTAAAACTTGGCTAACGGCCGCAGTTTATCACACGATGAAAGTCAAAATGATCGGTCACAATTTGAGCAAAGAGAGAAGCGAGGCCGCTTCTTTTATTATTAATTTTACATTGGTTATTAATACTGGCGATTACGAGCAGCGTATTTTAAATGTTATTACTTAATCCTATTTTCAACCAGAAGCTTTGAGCTGAACTGAAGTTTGATCGAGCAAAATCGTCATCTCGCGTAAAACGTTGACGAACCGCAACGGATGAGTGGGACCCATAGGCAGTCCGCCCGCGGTGTATTTCCGGAAAAGAATGGAAGATCTGGAAATTGACGTAAAATAAAGCATTTGATGCGTAAATCACTATGCAAGCGCCAAATTGGACAAAGCTGGCGTTCCAGAGAAATGGCCCATTTAAAATCTCACTGGTACTCGATGGAACTCTCACGGTCAGTTAAACTAGTTCAGTTTTCAGCGGTGTTAAAGTCAATTTGGTCAGTGCTAACCATTTATTTTTCTGATTTTCATTCAAGCTCGACTTTTTCATTCTGTGACATAGAATTTAATTGGAATTAAAGCTGTGCTTAATCTGAAGAGGAGAATAAGTGCACAGAAAAGACCTCAAGATTTAATACACTTCGATCTATCATAAATTAGGATCGGTATAGCGACAGGCGTGTCCATTATTAAGAAAAGAACATTTTAATCTTAGTTACAAATCTAGAGGAAAATAATGTTGGTGCGTTACAACGCAACGAGGGAAGATTTATTCTGAACGCAAAAATATATAAGCTTCAATTCATATACATATGTAATTCTTACCTCAATATAGTAAGTCGATCTTATTTAACCCTTTGAAGCATACGTTTTGCTATTGAACCATTTTTTGTGAAACTTTGTACACAAGGGTTTTTGGAGTCGCTGATTACGAATCCGTTATCAGATTTTCATAATTCAAAATGGCGGAATTCCAAACTTAAAAGAATAACATCATTCAATTGTAATTCAACTGTGCTAAGAAACATTATTTAGATGTCATTAGGACCCATGGAGTCTAAATTCCAGTTGAAAGTTCTTATAAAATATAAAAAATAGCGCGCGCGAAATGGCGGATGCAAACTTGAAATTCGATCATTTCTTAGAATTTACTCATTCTTGGCACTTCTCGGAGCTAACGACGCGGACGTGACGAGTCCCTAAATACCGTAATCTTATACTATAGCGAAAATGCTAAAAATGCTCTAACCGTCCCTTTAGAAGGAGACAGTGCAGCCTCACTTTTATCATTTTCACTAAATTATAGGATGCAGGATTTAACCCCCAGCTTTATCGAGATCGATACGAAATTCTCGAGGGGCGCGTCCGGCGTATTGAATTGACTTGACGCAAAATGAAATATGAAATTTTTCAAAGTGGCAATCGAGTCGGGCGTGCGCGCGCGCGGCCTTGGCCACTTGTTTTTGCGGCGTACGACGCGTCGTGTTTACACAAGGTCGGCGCGCTGCCGTTCGCACGGCGACGCTCGCGAGCGGGTCGCATTCCCTCGCGAAACGCGATTGCGGCGGGCGGCGGAGCGCCAAGACGCGGCACGAAGTAATTAGCGGCCGCGAGGTTGGTCGACTCCCGCCATTCGTCGACTCGCGAGCGTTTCAATGCAACTATTACACCTGGCACAGTATTTCGCGTGACTGCCATCTATTTAAAGCTCGCATCAAAGCGGGGGGGGGGGAGGATCGGAATTATAAATTATCATTCTGTCACGGGCGACAATCGCGTCTTCATCGGCATTTGAAATCGATTCTCGCTTTGTTCTTTCAACCTTTGCATTAATTTCAACGTAACTCGCTCGTTTTCGATCGCAATATCGATGTCATGCGACTCTTATTGTTAGTCGCTGTTTACCGAGCATTAATACGTGAGCCGTGAAGAAATATTTAACACGAACTAAAAATCCACGATAATTGATGGCCGTTTATTGATAATGCTAACAATAATAGCGTGTCTCGCGGGATTTGTATTCCCAAGGCACTAGGAACGTGGAAGCGACGTGTAATGTAACATATAATGAATTTCAGTAGTAAATTTTCCAACGATCAGCCGCGCGTCATGGCCGCTGATTCGACCCGCGTAGTATCGCGTGAAGTTGTTGATTGTGGTTCGCGTAATTGCCGATTTACGCCGAGGGGAACGGAGCGGATCGAGGTCGTCGCGACGTCAATAAATCGATAAGTGCAGCCGGAATCGATCCCGTAACGCCGATTGCGTCGGCGATCAATTCCGTTGGCGCGTCACTGAAAAAAATCTTGATCTTGCAACTGCAGCAACAATTTTCTAGATACGGAAAAAAAACTGAGATATATAAATGAATAGTCAATACTGCGAAATCGCATATAAGGGGATGCTGCACTTTTTGCACCTATTACTCCTAGAATTGTCAATTGATGAAAACGCTTGTGTAATATACAAATTATGTGGCTTTTGTGTACAGACCAACAGTGTCCCACAATTCGGATTGAATTAAAGAACACCATGGTATCATTGAAATTAAGTTTAGAAGCCTAACGAGAAATCTATTCACTCAAAGAAGTTATAGGTTACCTAACCTATAATTCTTATTTGAGCACAGACCTACAGTGTTCCACTATTCGGACTAAATCAGAGAACGGTATGGCATCATTGAAATTAAGTTTAGAAGCCTAACAAGAAATCCATTCACTCTAAGAAGTTATAGGTTAGGCAACCTATAACTTATTCGAGTGAATAGATTTCTTGTTAGGCTTCTAAACTTAATTTCAATGATACCGTGCTGTTCTTTGGTTTAGTCCGAATAGTGGGATACTTTCCATCTGTACACTAATAGCGAAATCGGTTGCTTGCGCTAGTGCGCACTGAGTGCACACTAAGGCTTGTTTATATAATCAGTTCTTATATTTAACTTTGTCTTAAATACATGTTCACGGTATTTAATCAAAAAAATTATCCGTGTAAACGTTGTACAGACCATTTTTCTGGATAAGAAATATTGCAAGAGATATTTAAGAAGATCTTTAAATATAAGAATTGACTGGAAACAAGGCTTACTGTGCACTCAGTGCGCACTAGTGCAACCAACCGAATTCGCTATAAGCCTTATAATTTGTTTGTTACATTAATATTTTCATGAATTGACAGTTCTCAATAATTACAAAAAGTGCAGAATTACTTCAGAGTCACAACTGTTAGCGAATGGTGCTCATCTATTAAAACGTTTAATTACTGTACATAAACAGTTATATTCTTTACAAAGATTTTTCCAGATATCGTAACAAAATTCATTTTTATCCAATGCGAATGATTAATATTTAATCATAAAACTTAAACTCTCCAGAAAATATTACTTGAATGTTGCTGCTACAAATTTTGCAGGCTACAAAAAATAGCGATAAATTTTGGTTGCGACACCTAGAAATCCACCTGCGTTAGTAAGATTTTTTTTCGAGTGCGAGAGTCTATGGCGCGCGCGGCAGTCGACGAGGCGACACTCGCACTTTCGGACATTACGCTCGGGCGACATCTGTCCTTGATATTAACCAGCGTATTCGCCCGCGTACTCGTAAAGCGAGATAAATTGTTCCGCGAGGAACGTACGGCGTGTCCGCGAGGTCGCGGTGGGTGGTTGAAAGTTTCAGAGTTCGTTATGTCCGAAGAGACATAATGAAGCCTACGATACCGACTTTTAGGAGCGAACAATTTTTGAATGATGGATGGGATGCGCCTCGGATGCGCGCGCAGCCATTCACGATGACGCATCGCGTTACTCGCGATCAGTTAGGATGCGGATACATTGGACATTATGCAGTGCCACAAATTGCGAGTGAAAATGTCATCTTTCAAGAAAATGACGCTCCTCCGCATTGTGCCATTATTGGCGAAATTCTGGATGAGATCTTAACAGCAATATATCATTCGAATAATATTGATTTGAATCTTTTCCACGTAAAAATTGTTATTACAGCATTTCGACATATTCATGTCAGAATGTTTGTCTGAAAATATTTCGAAGAATTTGTCATTAAAACGCTTGTTACCACTTTAGAAGCATCTTGTACAATATAGAATGTCCCACATTTAACGCATCATCTGTTAATGACGGATTCCTGAGATTATTTTGAGAAAATCTTAATATAAAAATGTCGAATCCACAACAGCTTTTTAAATGAAAAGTGTGAGAAAAGTTGAAGATTGGCAACCCAAGTTGTCCGAAATTCGCGCGCTTAGGCGTGTCACGCTGCGCAGCAAAAGTATTTTTAGGCAAGTTGATTCAGACAAAACGTATGCAAAGTTAAGTATGTCACTTTCGAGACTAGATCTGATACGCTTGAAAGCACCTTCACTATTCCGCAATGACGCGTGACGTATCTGAGCGCGCGAACTTCGGGCAACTCGATTTGTCAGCTTCTCATTCAAAAACTCTCGTAGCCTCGGCATTTTGGCGTTAGGATTTTCGTCTCAAAACGACCTCAGGAGAGCCCCATTAACAGATGATGCCCCAGGTCTGGGACACCCTGTATACATACGTAAAGAATTCCGATCGGCAGTGCCGAAGTGCACGAAGGCGCGCTGGGCGAGACAGCGTGAAGTTGGCCGCGCAATTTTCGAACTCCCTCCGTCCGGTTGTTGCGCTAACTCGGTAAATGTCTCGGGCGGGACGCACGTAACCTTTTTCCGCGATGTCCCTCCGTCGTAACGAAGTGCGCGTCGCGTACGGTCAACATCGGGAGTGCCGTGTAAAGTGCCGCGCGACCGTAATTTGATAAACCGTCTTTTCCGCGAGTGAGCGAGCGTTGTGTGGGTGCACGAGGGTGCAGCGACGTGGGACACCGAGAGGAGGAGAGGGTCTGAGAAGCGTCGGGCGACGCGACGGCGGGGCAACCACGTGGTAAGTAAATTATTGCTTACGTACTATTTGTTCCTCGCGGACTTAATCGTTCGCTCGGACTTGCCGCTTGTTCGCGCGAGAATTGGCGAGACTCTTTCGTTTGTGAAACGCTGTTTGTACACGGGAAAACGTCTTTCGGAAATTACACGGTTATTTTATAGATGGATAAACGTTCATTTCGTGCCTTTCATTTCTAAAAGCAAGTCCCACGCTGCGATGTAATATTATTTGCCGATAACGTTTCGCAAGTTTAATAAATTATTTTAAACTTACACTTTGAAAAAGGGAAACGAATGAAAATTCCAATGAGTAGCAGAAAAAAGGTCAAGATGACATAAAGAGGTGGTCATTTCTAAAGAGTCAAGATGATATCACTTAGCACTTTTTTAATGGGATATAATTTGACTTTTTTATGGCGATATTTTGTCTTTGCGATAACTTCCGTCGAGCGATCGAGAATCGCTCGTACGTGCAAAATGGCTAAAATTTCGCTAGATATTATTAAATTTTACGAGCTTGTGAAAATATTTGATTTCTAAAGCACTGATATTTTCCCTTCACACGATACAAAATAAAAGCTCAAAAATTCATACCTAACAAAATATTGACTTTATCATACAAATCACATTCCTATCGTATTATTTTTGCCAAAAGCAATATTTTGTGTCCATCACTACTCATTGTTACCATATTTAAGTCCTAACTTACAATTCTAAGTATCGAAAATAATTCGAGTTTAAATTGTCGCCGACCATGTCAAACATCTTTTTGTCTTCTTTTTTAATAAATTAGTAAATTCTTAAATTAATAATTTCCTCTTTAAATAATACCTTTTCTTTAAATTTCAAATTCACAATTTGATCAATTTTCTGTCATGCTCGGAATATGACGTTAATAGTAATTTAGACCTCATTATGAGTTCTTGTTCTGCTGGATATTTCTTGAAGTATTCTTTATTTCGGGCGCCGCTGCAATTTGAATCGTGCACTTTTATATTGCAGATTTCAATGCCGCGATGCAGTTACAGCGCCTGCTGCTACGCGTCGAGTTGGTGAGTTGTCTTTTATCTTAATCAGAGACAATGGGACTATGAACACTGCAGGTAGACGTAACAAGCCATAGATCCACGTTTACCTCGTTTGCGCCTAACAAGCCTATCCATCGCGTCGTCAGTTCGGAAAGTTTAATAGTTTAACGAGAGGAGAGCTCGACGCGGACGTTCGCGCGCTTCCTTCTCGCCGAAATCGATGCGGAATTTGATCCATATTCGACGTGAATTTTTTCCCGTAAATATTTCGAGGCAATAACGCGGCCGGCACGTGGTCTCGATGCTTGTTTTTGCGGCGGGCGGCGGTTGTTGTTGCCGCGTGTTGCGCCGCGAGGCCGTGTCGTCGTTCGCCGGCGCAAAACCGCAAGTAGGCGAAGTTGTACCTCGTCGCGTTAACCTTCGAAACACGATCGCGGCGGTAACCTACTGCGAGACGTCATCGATTATCAGCGGATCGATAATTGGAAACGGTGAAAATAGGAATGTTTACCGCGACATACCTTTCGCGAATTTATCTTAAAGGATTTTCGGCGAGTAAAACAGGCGGGAATCTAATCAATTACGAATTAATGCATGCCACCTTCAGCAAGAGCCGCATCTTCGTAGCCCAATAATAATTTGAATTTTGTGTCCCTTTTCCAACCTCACTGTCATTGAACTGCGCGCCGATTGTTTGTCGAACTTAAAACGCAGTCCTTCATTCGTTGAAACATTTAAATTCACACAAATCGATAAACATTTCAATTTTTTATTCTAATCTCCGATTAAAAAATCACTGTAAAGAATTTACCGCGAGAAACATCGTCTCAGCTAAGGTTCGAACCAGGCAGGACCTCCTCCGATCCGCGATGGGTGTTTCGTCAATTCGATTTGAGGTTTTAAGACCAACAAACAATCGCAGTTTACTGAGTTTGGAACACAAATTCACACAAAATTATTAAGGTGGCTCCTGCACGAAGGCGCGGTTAGTATGGTTGCTTTGGTGGGGCCCCTTTGATTTTTAGAAATTCATATGACTTTTTTTATAAAAAAATATCACTTAATGCACTGTCGATCAGATGCATTGATATGCTAGGTTATATATGCACATTTAAAAATATGTGATGTTGTCTCCAAGAGTTGTCAAACCTCAAAACATTGTATCTTTTGACTTTACTCATAAGTATTTGCTTGCAAAGGTCGGTGACCGCATATACTTAGTAGCACATTTGAATCCTTGTAACATTTATTATGTGCACCTCGTTTTTTGTTAAGATCTACTTTTACCAAAAAATTATATTAGCCCTCAAAGTGCTTCGGCGAGCGATCGGCCCACAACTCCTATCCCAGTGAACACCAAGTAATAGTTACATAATATCAATATTATAATTTTCTACTGAACAATGGAAACGTAATATAACATGGGTGTTATGTTACATTTGTCTTGTTGAGTACGAAATTGTAATATTGATGTTATGTAGCTGTTACTTGGTGTTTACCGGAACGTTAACAAATACAACTTTAATATTTTCTCTTTATTTTATTTCATCGGCGACCGGATCTGAAATTTCGCGTACTGATAGATAAAATTTACGATTACAACATAATTAAATTTCATGTTTTTTCTATTTTTAGTCGGTTTATGCAGGAGCCACCTGAATACATGGAGAGAAGCGTGTTTCTAATTTATTCTGACAATCGTGTAATATCGCGGGACAACGTGGCATTTCGAAGAATTGTGTATACGAGTTTTTTTGAAATTTTACCATGCATTCTACTAGTAATTATACTCTTGGTATACATTTTACTAGTAGAGTGTATGCTAAAATTTCCAAAAACTTTTGGAAATGAAACTATGATTCTTCAAAATTAAAATTTCTCGAAATTACATGAGTCTCAAGGTGAATTTCGAGAGAAAATTCTCTCCGTGTAGGCTGTGAAGATCCAGTTCTGACCGAAAATGACCGAAAATATTTACTCATATTTAATTGTTAGCGGTGTGACATTTTGATGTTATTTTTTGCGTTTTGTTTTTTCAGATTTTGCGTTATTTTGCGTGTTAAAAACGTGTTACAACGAAGTTGGGGATACCAAAATGTAAAGAAATGACATTAAAAACGTTCCTGGGGCATTTTACGATATATTGCGTTTAAAGATAACATCAAAATGTCACACCTCTATTAATTGTCTTAAAGGATGCGTGAAAAACGAGCGGGAAACGAGCGGTCTATGATTCGAAAGCCGCTCTTCGCCAATTCTAAAATAAAAATTAACAGACGCGATAGGTATTCGTCGAATTTAACACGCTGCGAAGTTTAATTCACGGAGAAGACATTCTTCGCGCTGTATTACGGGAAATTGAAACTGTCAATCGCGTAAAATGGTTATATCGACTCATTTAGAATAATCGAAATGACTTGGAACTCGTTCCCTCAGTATTCAGTTAATTCTATTTAATTGCCTGGATCCCAGGCAAGTTTATTTCGCTTAATATTTTCCAGGTGAGTTTATTCTCGCACCGTCTCTCTTTCGTGCTTTATGTTATTCTTATTGCGTTACGTAAATAAAAAAAGATTGATTGCGCAACATTTCTACGCATTTTCCTAGCCTCCATTTTCTGGAAATATTCCCAGAGCAAGTGCACGCTCAAATCATTCTAAATTCACTGCCCTCGCTCTGCCACCGAAGTGTTACGCTCTTTTACGTTTAATTGAATATAAAATAATTTCGACGTCTCTCTCAGATAATCAACTTCAACTCACTTAATCTCGCGATAACACTGCAAATCTAAGTGCGTTACTTTTAAACTCGTTTATGTGTAATTTCACGAAGCACTTTTTTACACGCTTCTTTCCGTTTAAAATCGTGACTCAATAAACGTCAATTTTTGCCGTTTAAAAATAATCTTTTTAAATGTGTTGTGACTTTAAATAAAAGAAGCGTGTAAAAAGCGTTTCACCAAATTACACATATACGTGTATAAAAGTAACAGACTTATTGTTAGATATATATTTGCATACTAAGATAAAGATCTCGCAACTGTAGCAACAATTTTCTAGGTACGAACAAATAACTGACAATGAGATATATAAATGAAGCCAATACTGCGAAATCATAGATGTTTTACCCGAAGGTATTACTACAATGTTGCCGCTATAAATTTTGCAGGCGACAAACAATTTTCTAGGAGACGCGCAAAATAGCGATAAATTGTTGCGACACCTAGAAATCTGCGTTAAGGTCTGTGCCCACGATGCTGGAACTTGGTCCAAGTTCCAGTTTCGAGAAATGTGTAGCCAATCAACTTGCAGCTATCCCATAAAAGCTGCAAGTAGATTCGCTACACAGTTTTCGGAACTAGAACTTGGACCAAGTTCCAGCATCGTGGACGCAGGCCATTTTAGTAAGATATTTGTTTCTTCGAGTGCAGCGCAGTTAATTGATTCAGGTCGATTTAAATTCCATTCCCCATTTTTTTTTCGAATTGGCTATCTTTCAAGTTTGATCGCGCTTCGCATCGACATTCTTATTCGCTCGGGGAATACGACGAAGCCAGGACTCATGCAGATTGCCCGGGGCAATCTCGCGGGAGACGCCGGGGCCTTGAGCCGCGGACTTTTCGCGAGAGCTCGCGAGAGCATCGAACGTGCCGCGTATCTCCGGCGAGATATTTTGCGAAAGTTATGCGAAACACGCCAAGTGAGTTTCGCTGTTTGATCGGTATGACGCTCGCATCCATCCTTACTCGCCCCTCTTCCCCTCTCCCCCTCCCCCTCCCGCCGCCTGCCTCGCTGCATTATTAAGACGTGACCTGCCCGAAGAAAATTTCTGCCCGTTATCAGCGGTGATAAGCTAATTACGAGCCAAGTCCGAGAAGCGCTTTTCGCGTTCAATTTACCCGCCGCTTCCGGTTGTTTGTCTTTCCCTGCCTCGCTTCGGGACTTTAATCCTTTCACCGCCGGCTTTTGCAGTCTGACAAATTCTCTTAATGCATCATTTTATTGAAATATTGTGCTGCCGTTTCAGCGCTACGTTTTGCAGAACAAGTTATATATCGGCTTTGCGAGAACAATTATAAACTGTAAATTGGTATATCGGTATATACTCTGTACCGATACGATCACAGAATGGTACGTATCGAGAAGTAGGAGGAAATCTTTTTGAGAATAGAAATGAAAATCGTTTGGGAACGATCTTAATCAGATGCGAGTGAATGCAAAAAGTTTGCAATCGAATTTCTGTCGAATGGTTAACTTTTAATTTAATCCCGCTGAGAGTCGCCGGAGAAAAGGTTGAAGAAGTCAATTTTTATGAAATTCAACTTTCTGCCTAACGTCCTTCCGGCCGTTAGGACAATTGTTGAGAAATTAATTTGCACCTAATTTTCTGCGCTTACTCAATTAATGAAAAACATGTCAAAGGGATCTCAATTTCATGCGAACAAATCCGTTTTAAATAGCCGATAGATCCCCGGTGAATTTTGTAATATGATAATATTTGCACTACCGATATATCCGGTTAATTCTGTCAAATCGCCCGTGAAATTTTGCGGGTGTTAAATATTTTGCAGATATAATCTCAATCGCAATATTGACATGTTCCTAACAGGAGGCCAATTTGAGAATTAAATTTCGATGGACTTCAATAATTGCACAAACGACGATCGAAATCCGATATCCTCTTTTCTACCGTCGTATTTCCGTTTAATGTCACGTCAATTCGGCACTTCTCGCGCCCCAAATTTACCCCGAGATCTTCCGTAGATCAGGCTATTGCATGCCGAGCCCTTCCCCTCCCCCCCCGTCCTGCATAGCATCCTGCGGTAAGTTTGAAGGATTCGCGGATTTAACAATGCGAGGATTACGATAAGAGAGATAAGAGAACGGCCAGGGGTAATAGGATTTCGGACTAAAAAGAAAAATCCAATCTATACCTGCGTACGTGTATAAAGGGTGTCTCCAGCTCGGTTTACTAATTCAATTCCACACAATGTATTCATAGCGTGATTACTGCAACTGCAATTATGCGATTGTTAGAAGAGAAAGGATCTCGTCGCGCGCGTGAAGTGTATCTTTTTTTTTAAAAGGTCGCCACTCTTCACTTCACAAATATTAATGGCGTTCAAACTTTATTCGTGTACAATTGTTTAATTATTCGCCCACGGTTTCCAGTCCTTTTTGGGAATGACATTTTCAGCGGGGCAGTGGGAGGAGGGCGAGAAACCGGTTTGTCCTCGCTGTATACTATTTTTAAGGGAGATTTAAACGTCCCCGGACGTGCGGGGAATACTCCGGGACACCGTGTACATCCGCCCGCATTCCAATCCACGCTCTGAGGATAGAAATCGATTTAAAAGCTCCAAGTATAATAGAATACGAGTAGGAAATTAATTCGCAGGTATCGCGAGGTATAGGATTTCGTGGGTCCGCGGGATCGCGCGGGCGTCGCGATATCGGGGGTAATTCGAAGATTTGAAACGATTCCTGGGGGGTTGGGAGGGGGGGTGGGGCGGGGGGCTCAATCGCGGCACTCTATGTAGATGGAAAAATACAGTCGCTCCGCTATATCGATTGCCGACTCTACCTGGCGCACTTTTTATGGGTAAACTATGCGCTTGTATGCCGCATCTCCCTCTCTCTCTTTCTTGCTCGCCCTACCTTTCTCTCCCTTCCCCTCCCTCTCTCTCTTTTCCATATCTTCGTATGTGTCCGTGCGCATTTTGTACAGCTTTCATTTTGTCGAATATCTACGGCCAGCCACGCTCGCCACGCGGCTGCTGACCCGCGGGATATTTGTCCGGGCCAGTCCGGGACACGTTATTCCCGGTCCAAAGGTCTGGTCTGGCCGACCGGGCTGGTGGCGTCATAAATCACCGACCACTTTGTTCCGCGGAGCGCGAGAATATCGTACCAGGTGGCACGGCCACGTGGAGAACACTTCTTTTTTCTCTCTCTCTCTCCCGCGGCGTCCGCCACTCGCAATTAACCCTTTTTTTCGAGCCTTTATTATTAAGGGTGACACTGCTCGCGACGTTCTCTCTCTCTCTCTCCTGAGCGTCCCGTTTGTAAACTGATTTCGCAAGAATTCGCAATAAGACTCGTCGGGAGGAATATTAATAATGGCAGATTGTCACGGTGCAAAAAGATAAAACTCAACTGCCGCTTGTAAATTAAACGAGAAACTGGTTAACGGTACATAAACGAAATTGCAAGTGCGCGGAGGGTGCACAATTAGGAATCTGAATATTGTGACAAGTTTCCGAAACGAGAGACGGTCTGTTATCGCTGCGTCTAATTTGTGTTTTGTATAAATTAGGTGTTATATAATTGAATAAAAGTAACACAGCGAGAAAGAGAGAGCGAGTGAGAGAGACAGTGAGAAAGAGAGAAGCGAGAAAAAGAGGCAGCTTTGTAAAATCGCGCTCGCATTGATCGCGCGACACGTCGGGGCTTTCAGAGCTTTCGAGTGCCCGGGAGCGATCAAACTTTCGAGTGACGAGCGGTTCGAAACGTGCCTTCGCTTCTCGGAGGTAGCGCACAGCCTCTTCCTCCCGCAGGATAAACGCGCGCGACGAAATCCCGCGTCTCGCGGGGGGGGGGCAGGTTGAGGGGAGGGGGCGACGGCGACGGGAACGCGCGCCCCTTAAATCGATCATCGCTTTCATGAAACGTCACCTTCGGAATGACCCCGTCGACGAGGAGGAGGCGGCAGGATAAGCCGGGAAACGAGAGCAGGGGGATTCAGGGGGAAAAAAAATTCCTCTCTCCGTCCCGGGAATATCCTTGGGGATTCCCCGAGGAGGGCGGGACCTCCCCATCCATGCCAAACTTTCGCGATGTCGAACTTTAGGATTCTGGAATCGTCACTTAGAAGTTTAGCTACAGGTTGGCGCGGTGCATTCTCAGAATTGTAGACTCGAGTCCCGCGCATTCGGCCGCGACTCTTAATCCTTTTCAGGTCGAACAAGTTTCAGACGCGGGATTCTTCGAATCGGGCGTGTCGCGAATTTTTCGGATGTGACATAAATATAAATAGTACGGATTTCAAATCCGAGATTGTAGACTTTATTTCTTGTATGTTACCTAACCTACAACTTATTCAAGTGAATAGATTTCTTTTTAGGTTTCTGAACTTATTGTTAGTGTCAATAATATCATGCTGTTCTCTGGTTTAGTGGGACACTTTCGATCTGTATGCAGAAGCCTTATAATTTGTGTGTTACACAAGTGCTTTCATGAACTGACGGTTCTAGACGCAAAGAGTGCAAAAGGTGCAGAATCACTCGAGCATCCCTTGACTGTTGTTACTTTCTAATTGACAAAAAAGCTTTGCAAATTTATCTTGCGCGTCCGGATTTGACGTGTTTTTTTCATCTTCTAAAATGGCGTTATTGTCTTTTGTTCGGTCACAGTCTTAATAGTTAGGTAACCTATAACTTATTCGAAGGAATAGATTTTTTGTTGGACGTGTAAACTTAATTTTAATGATACCACGCTGTTCTCCGAGTTAATCCGATTAGATGGAAACTGGTCGATCCGTGCACAAAAGCGACATAATTTGTATATTACACAAATGTTTTCATGAATTGACAGTTCTGGGAGCAAAAGGTGCAAAAAGTACAGAATCACTTCGGCATTCCCTTAATCTTTCACAGACGTATTATTTTAAAAAACTAATTTAACGGAAAGTTATTCAGTTCTATATGAAGTACCAGATTATGCACTCCACGTACCGTTTCCATCTGAATGTTTAAAGGGTGACCTTTAGTCCCCCGCACCGTTTAAGCTTCAACGTATTACCATAACGAAAATAAAAGGGTCTCTTTACGTCTCTTCGAGAATAAAACGTAACGACGCGTCGAGTTCCTATTTCGCTTACAAGTTTAGTAAGCACTTGCTTGGGCAATCGCGCGCAAAACTCGCGCAAAAAAACGCTCTTGCAAAAGAATCTTGTCACTTTAATATGACACTTGGTTATTAGAAGATGTTTGCCTCATCTAAATGTGGCGAGGAGACTGAAACTTTCGGGATACGACATTTCCACATGCACAGTAGCTTAACAGTTTCGCTAAACTAACTATAGGATTAATATTAGTTAAAATTAGTTATGAAACTGTTTAGCAGAGATTAAGATTGGTTACAGCCTGACGACGAGCTTCTCAAGAAAGATGTGTCTCCGCGAATTAGAACCCTGTCCTAAAAAGTTATCGTTAACTTTTGAAAATGCCCGAAAAAGAACTAAGTTTCGCGTCCCGGGTTTTTGTACGCGCGTATACAAAAGTAAAGATCAATACTAAAATAAGCAAATAAATTTCAACGTCGAAAGCGCCTGGATTTCGCGCATAAATCTTATGAAATATAGGGTGAAATATATATGATACTGAAAGAAGTCGGCAAACTTTGTAAGCATATTTCTTTATCGGCTCAGGATCGATTTCTCTTTAACGAAAAATGGTATGAATGTCATTTTTCTGTACAAGTTTAATTAATTTTGAAAATCGAATATCTGTACAATGGCGTGCCACAAATAGAAATCCCTTCAAGTTTTCAGTCGCCTGAAAATTAAAAAGACTTTATTGCGTTTGTTTTAATTTTTTTACAGCTCGGTTCGCAAAGTCTCTCATTGTACGAGGCAGTCAATACCGTCGCATTTTTGCCGAGGAAAAATCGGCTGCGAATTAGACAAACAATACATCGAGAAATTTGAAAACTTCTTGAAAACTGCAGTGAAATCTCGCGGAATTGTGTCGAAGAGCGCGCGAGCTCGGATTCGAGCGCGATGTATTGACACATCCTGAACCGCGTTCTTCCTTTTTCTTTCCTGCCTGATGGATTCGGAGGGTCGCGCGCGGATGGAAATAGCTCGCCGCGTGTACGAAAATTCCTATTCAATGTCCCCTTTATTCCCCATTTCTTCTATTTGCCGCTTCCATTCTATCGTCCGCAGAAACGACGATTTAAGAACACGAAGAGCGATAAACTTTGGCGCGAGAGGCGGAAGTCCCGATCCTAAAAAATTGAGTAAACCGAGAATTCGCAATCGCGAAGTCGCATTTACGTGTTGTGAGGAACTTTCGAAATTCGAGAAGAATCGAGGATCCTGCCAACTAAATATTTGAACAGATAAAAGTGCTAACGGTCAAATATTCGAAGAATAAAAGTTTGAGAAGCCGTGGCATTTCAGGAGTCGCATGCGTCTCAGAAGTCTCGGAACTCGAGGAGAGTTTCTTAAAGAAGTTACAATTTTCAACATTAGAGATATGTACCCATTTTACGCTTTTAAATGGCATATTGATTTCTAATTCCATTTTATTTTTCAATGATAGACAAGTTAACGTGAGGATAGGAAGGCGACATTGCTTAAGGACCGCAGGGAGCTATAATTGGGTGTTGTTGACTCGGAGAAGAAGGTGAGATGGAAAAAAAAACCGTCGGGTATTAGAGGAGGTTATTTCGAGGTGCGAGCGCGGAGATGCGGATGCGTGAAAATCTGCAGGCCAATTCAATTTTGTAGGCTTGTAGCGAGCGCCATTAAAGCGGTATCGCGTTGCTGTTGCATCACGTTCCATCACTTTTGAGTGCTTAATATGGCCGCCATCGCGCCATTAAGCATATCGATGCGGCCTTTGCGCCGCTGCAAATTTCGATTAACGGATGGCTTCGCCGATGCATAATAACAAACGACTCGCTATTCACGCGAGGGGTAGCTTAGTGATATTGACAACGGGGATTTATGTCCACCGTGATTAATCTATTAGGCTCGTGTAAAGTGGAACCCCGATTTCAGGCACTGCGACCTCACTTTATTTGGAATTACGACAGTCAGAATTCACTTGGTCGAAGAGAGGTGGAGTAAGCATTTTTATTTGACGCAAATTTGAAAAATTGATAGAGCGCGTAGAATTTTCTTTTTGAAGGGAAAAAATTCGAAGACTCTTAACTGTTTTGAGAATCGACAGCGTGGGGTCGGGCATTTACAATTTCCAAGAATTAAAAGTTGCATTTTAAACGTGCGCGGGGGAGCGCATTTTTAACCTATAAATTGAAATTAACAAGCGATATTGAACTCTCGGTAATATTAAACCATTTTGAACTCTGAAAATTCTTGAACATCAACAGTTAAACTTCAATATAACTCGGCGCCGACTTTCTATTTATGCAATTTTTTCGAATTTAAGTTCCGCGAAACTTTTCGCTCTTACATTTTGTTGAACAAAGTATATATTCTGAGGAAAGGATCGATAGTCCTCTTTTAATTGTTAAATTCTCAGATCCTCACAATTTCCGCATAAAGTAAACACATTCTACTATATAAATATATACTCTCTGTTTGTGCAATTTTTTCGAAATTGTGTTTTACAAAACTTTTTGCTGTGACTTTTGTTGAACAAAGTATAAATTTTGAGGAAAGGATCGACAGTCCTCTTTTAATTATTAAATCTTCAGATTCTCACAATTTCCGCATAAAGTAGACACATTCTACTATATTTACCTTTGTATATTAAAAAACTGGTTAACGCAAAATTAGACTAAAAAAATCAATAAGAAAACAAAACGAGAGTATTTTTGTGTCACGGCTCATTGACAAAGAAATACGTCGTTTCATCATCAGGAGATTCTTTTTCGAAGTGTTATCTTCGAAATCTTCGAGGAGACTCGGAGTCACTCGGTCAGATTAATCACTGACACGAGGAAAAGCGATGATCGCGACGGTCAGTAACGCGACGGCGTCGATATCGAATCATTAATAATCCCTTTCCCTTGAACGGCATCCTTCGGCAATTTTGCTCGCACAAAAGAACGAGACTGCTCCATAATGAACTTTTTTTTCACGGCGCGACATAATTTATAGTTCCCGCTCCCTCGACTCGCGGAAGGGAGAATTTGATCGCTCCGATACTTTCTATTTACACACCTCCAGAATCTTTTCGGGAAATCGATCTCGGTCTGATGTGATTTTATTCCCCCCCCCCCGTGTATAAAACTGAACGGATTTAATAACCGTAATTCATGTTTCGAGATTTTAATCACGTACGTAACTTGCGATCGTAACTTTCTGATCCCGAGAGCAGATAATGCGCTCGCGTGCGGAGAATCCGAGAGAGTTTTTATTTCCAATCCGCTTCCGATAAATTGTGTATACACAATTTATCGGGGTGTAATTCGCGACACAAACGTAATTAATCGGGGGAAAGGATTTAATCGTCAGCATATAATTAAAATTCCAATTTGCAATCGCATTTCTTTGCTCGTCGCGCGCGACGACATTTCATTGTCGGAACGTGTATCCACCGTACGCGAGACCCCAAACTAAAACCCCCGGAGCTGTAGAGATATCTCGTACGTGAACGATCCGAGGTGGATTTAACCGTATCCGGTACTCTAAGAACGTTAAATCGGACGTCGCGATTGTCGCGGCAAACGGCGCGGGCCCCGCGCTCGTCGCGCACAGACCCGTCTCGGGGTAGAAGCGATGCGCGCGGCAACCGCGAACAACAAACACGGCCGTAATGCGACGTAATCCCGCGTACGCGGAAACGCGTACGGCGGTGCATTATTGCGACGGTAAACGGAGAAACGAGCGGGCAGGGATTAACGATCGGTTGCACATACATACACACACACACACACACACACACATACAGACCCGTACTCGTGTCGCGCGCGCCTGGATGACATGTAGCTCGCATCGGCGCCGCGAGCTGTAAGTCGGCCAGAAGTAGCGGAGTGGCAAATGGGGGTTGCATGTCATTTGTCGATGGGGGTGGCACACCGTCACCGCGGTATTATTCACGCGAGTCTCTCCCTCTCTCTCTCTCTCTCTCTCTCTCTCTCTCTCTCTCTCTCTCTCTCTCTCACTCTCTCTCCCTCGCGCGCGCGCACTCTCTCGCTCCCCCGCCCATCAATATATACCAGTCGAGGCGGGGGTATCTAATCGCGGTATCGATGCCTTAGACAAGGAATTGAGTCCGGTGATTACGCCGCGCGATTTGCCCTCTCGACGCGAACG
>NW_011967079.1:240527-269111 GCF_000949405.1 Vollenhovia emeryi
CTCTCTCTCTCTCTCTCTCTCTCTCTCTCTCTCTCTCTCTCTCTCTCTCTCTCTCTCTCTCTCTCTCTCTCTCTCTCTCTCGCGCGCGCGCGCTCTCTCGCTCTCTCGCCCCTTGATAAATACCAGTCGAGGCGGGGGTATATAATCTCGGTTTCGATGCCATAGACATGGAATTGAGTCCTGTGATTACGCCGCGCTATTTGCCCTCTCGACGCGAACGTGATTTTAGCGTATTGTAGCACGACATCGCGCGAGTCTTTCCTGGTTTCCGGGGACCGCGGGGGAATTGTTATCCGTCGGACGTGGTGTGTGTGTGTGTGTGTGTGTGTGTGTGTTTATTATACGCGGAATCGCGACGATTCCGCGTTATCAGGCGTAAAAGCTACGTTTCTCAGATTGTCGCGTGAACTCCCGGCCGTAAAAAAAAACCCGAAGAGCGAACGACGAAAGTTTCGTCGGACCGATCCGTCTCGCCGCCTGTACGGGAGAAAGAACCCCCGTCGGAGGGACAAAATTGTCCTTGCCGAGAATCGCCGGGAGAAGCCTCGAGTTGCTTATCCGCGCGAACGGCAAAGCGCGTATACAAACGTGTAAAAGAAAAGAGAGAACATTTTCGTGGAAATATCGAATTTCTATCTGAAATTAGAATCCGCCGTACGCGGCGGTATACACGCGGCGTCATTAATGCTTAGCCATCTGAAGTTGCACGCGGATCGTGGCACGTTTGAAAAGCGCGCGACTTTCTAACTCTTCGTGCATTAGCACTGTATATCCTGTCTTGCACATACGCTCGACAGCCTCCTCGAATTAATTTCAAATCCCCGAACGTCCTGTTCTCGGAGAGAAAGAGATAGATATTCTAAATTTATTGCGCGCGGAGTTACGTCGCCGACCGTGCGTGCGTAATCGTCGCGCATTTTCCCGCATTTACATAATCGCTAATTGAATTTATCGAGATTTTGCAACGAGTCGCGCGATAAACATTCTCCGCCGAATTAATTGCGGGTATCAATGGAACGGTGTAAAACGCGGGCTTGTACATCGGCTCGATTATGAATCGATCGTTCGCGCGAGTCGGAATACGAGAATCTCCGGAAAGGCGTTCTAGCAGCCGAGATAATGAGCTCTCTCTCTCTCTCTCTCTCTCTCTCTCTCTCTCTCTTTCTCTCTCTCTCTCTCTCTCTCTCTCTCCCCCTCTCCCTCTCTCGTTCTCGCTCTCGCTCTCTCTCGTAGGTTATCGAGGATTTGTAGAGGAGCAAGTTTCCGTTATCGGCTGCGGAATCCGGGACTCGAGGAGGAGATTGTAGGCGTTCAGTATCCGAGGCGATAAGCTACCCTACGAACTATCCGTTACAGCAGCACGGGAGAGCATCCTTGAATCTCTCCCCCCTTTTTTTCTGTTTACCAGAATGTCGGAAGTTAAAGTTTGCCGGAGCGCCCCCGAGGTTCTAAAACAGTTAATTAAATCCACGGCGCTTACACGTACAGAATTCGTGGGATTGGCAGTTAAAGGCGTTCGCCTGGTGAGATAAGCAATTATAGTACAAATAATTGTCGTAATCAACGCTTCCCCGGACGTCCCCTTCGCCCCCGCGATTCTTGCGTTTGTCTTGCGAAAAGAATTCCCACGTTGAACAACCGCGAGATCGAAACTTTTAATTGTACATTTACTTCGTTCCAACTTCTTCCACATTTTCTTCATTTAGACATTTTTTTTGGTTTTTATTATTTGAGAGCGAGTCGAATGTGTGTTCTTCGCTTTCATGACGCCTAGTCCGCAATGTGCTCTTTGCGTCTAGAAACATTCGGTTTTATATAAGCGAATAAAAACGCTGTAAAAACTTCGTCGACAACGCACGATTATTGTACAACGATTGTATAATGTACAGTGATGGACAGAATATGGTTGCGACACTGTTTCTTTTAGTTAGTTTAGAAACGCACATTTAGATTCAGGTTTACGATCCGAAACATTTTCTCCGAGGAAAACTCTACTTCAGAAATAGACTGAAAACGTTCGAAATGGTTTCGGAATGGCCAACGAATAAAATATTCCTCGGAAAAGAAGATTTTGGAACGTAATCCCAAAAACGTGCCGCAACTAGTCTGTCCATCACTGTACTACGCACGCGGTCTTGCAATTACCAGTCGTTTCTCAAGTCTAAACTACAATGTGCTCTTTGCGTCTAAAAGCATCCTATTTTGAAGGCAATAAATATGTTTAAAAAATTTGTACAAGTTGATACATTGTACAGCGATGGGTAGAATAATTGCAACAGGTTTTTGGGTTCGAAAATCTTCTCCGAGGAATATTTTACTCGATGGCCATTCCAAAACCATTTTGAGCGTTTTCAATCTATTTTTCGAGTAAAATTTTCCCCAGAGAAAATGCTTCGGAGCGTAAACCTGAATCGAGATGTTCCTAAACTCATTTTAAAACGCGTTCCAACTATTCTGCCCACCTCTATACGTTTCGTAAGATAAAAGAAAAATATCTCTCGTTCGTTATTTCTGCGCGGAATTTGTCTATTGTGTCTTGCCTCTTGCGGTTGTAAAAGTTTGCAACTTCACATACGTGACGAGCGAAATGGATGCGATCTACAATAACCGTGGAAAGACCAGCAAATCGAATTCCACCCGGATATAGGAATACTCGGAAATTCGAGTATACCATTAAAATCGAACTACTCTAGTTTATCGTACTATCGTGCCTCAAAGAGTTAAATCCGGGGCGAAAATTCGCACCGGATATGCAAAATAGAGCGAGGGGAGAGTGCACGGGGGAGGGGAGGGGGGGGGGAGTAAATTGGCACTATCGATCTGCCATAGCGCGCGAAGTACAAGTGGATAAGCCAAGATATCTCGAGTGGCAGCCTGTACACACACCGGGTGATTCGCAATGATCCGACCTATCACGTTCACACCTCGCGCTGACAAAAGCTGTCGCGACAAAATGCGAGTCGATAGGTCCTGCGTTTCAAATTCTCTCACTTTCCCACCCTCCCTTTCTTTTTAGCGGTGAGCCCCCTCAAGAGTTCGCGCAAACATTTCGCTTGGTATTCATTCGAGAGATCGATCGCCGCATTGTTCCGTTTTTCTCCCCCCAGCGCGAATTGGAGAAAGGCGCGAAATCTCAAGAAAGCCGCGCCGCCGAAAACGCCACTTTCTCACTTTATTTTTGCTTAATTTATCAAGCACTGGACTTGGGGAAAATTGCGGGGCACGTGCTTTCCGAATTAAATATCCACGACCTCTGAGAAAGTATTGATATCGAGAAGATGGAAAAATGTACTTAAATGCACCAATCGCTGTGTCGGATTTGCAGTTGTATCGTTTAAAAATTTAGGCGTCGAATCCCAAAAGTACATAAGAAATTTATTCGGGCTTAATATGGGTTCTGCATGTTTTATTGTGTGTTTGATACGCAACGTACTCCGAGAGTTATGATTTTTAGTGCGACCAGATTTTTTTTTACATACTGGATTTTTCGATCAGAGAGATTTTTCGATGTGATACCCTCCACGTGGGGAGTTTATTAAAAAGATTCTGCCTGCTTGTTACTGCGGACACAATCTTTTTTTACATGACCTTTCATTTTTCATTTAGACATATTTTTAGAATCGAGAGAGCTTGCAACTTTTTGCATCAACTTCATTCTTTGGAGAGCCGTCTTTGTTTAATATTTAATGGAAATTTTAATCATGTCATAAACACGTTATAACCGGAAATGAACTTTTATTATAAAAGGATGAGAACTTGTCATCTCTTTTAATCTTAAACATATTTCTAATAATTAATTGTTGCTTTGAATCTTGATGTTTTTCAGAAAAGGATATAAAGAGACTTCATTGGGGGACAATCTTTTAATTTGGCGAATAATATAATTAGCCTTTTATGCACTGATTTTAGGCGCAAGTTATTAAAAATTGTTACGGTAAAATTAATTAATTTCTTAATTCGCTGAACGCAGTCTACAGATAATCTATCGTTATATAACAACCGTGTATGCATATCCGATATGTTGGAATGCAGGATTGTCACCATAGGCCATCCACAAGAACCGCCCCCTAATTAAACGGTCCATTATCGACCGACTAACGAGATCCCGTTGACGCAACGTGTTTATCAGCTTTCATAAATATCGACGCAAGTCAAACGTATTACATATCGCAGTAACAATTTGACATCGTCTTTTGCGAAATAATTCAGTTATTGGAGTAGATAAAGGAGCTGCTGAAGTCAGACATTGCTCGGGTAATCGACGTCTGTTGTAGTCAGACGTCGCGGAAGATGTTCAAGTAGTAAAGAGCCAACTTGATCAGGCACGTCTCCCCGAAGTAGTGAGAGATTCACGACAGTTAGACATTCCTTTACTGTTTTCCTTTCATCATTTGAATAAATGTTTTCATAAAAGGGATGTTACAAAGCTTACGTAATGACACTTTGCACGCAAATGACATAAGTTTTTATAATAAAACAGCTCAGGACAATTAATACTAATTAGGGAGAACAGGAATGAAAAAGTTACGATAGGCGTGAGTTCCGCTAATATAGCACGCATTTTCAATGTAACATCACATACACACGCAATTTCGTCGAAAGAAAGTAAATGCAGCTTCAACGAGGAGCTTCCAATTAATTGCGAATAATCGATACGTTATGTTAATTAGGTATTAATAGGTATTCCGTGTTATTAATTACGCGAGTTATCGCTTAATATCGGCTGTTAACGCAGGTGCGCTGGTAAAAAAAAAATGGAAAATTTCGATAATCGATAATCCGTCCTTTTATCGATTAGCTTAAGGGGTCATTCCATTTTAACGGCCCAAAAACTATGCTTATCTTTAACAATTTTTTTATCACATCTTGTCACCGGAAATCAATTCGCGTCTCTTGCCCCTTCAAATTCCTCCTCTCGTTGACGTTATGGGATTAATTAACTCGCACCGTCAATAAAATCAATCTTTTGGGGGTTTACTAGGGCACTCTTAAATAACACAAAAATATTTCTGTCATAATTTAAACAATTCTTTAATCAAGCGTTTTTTGCACCGTTCGAATGGCGTGTCAAAAAAGATGCAAGTCCGCTGCGTTGATAGCTTTTATCGTTCAGGCTTACCTGAAACAAACAATCAAAAAGATTCTTAATCTACATATATGAGTGTCGCTATGTACCGAATCTCAATTAAGAATTTTCTTATTTTTAAATAAAAATTATTTGATTATAATATAAGAATTTTCTTAATTTTAAATAAAAAATAATTTTTATTTAAAAATAAGAAAATTCTTAATTGAGGTTCGGGACATGGCGACACTCATATAGTTTAAGAATCTTTTTGATTGTTTGTTTCAGGTAAGCCTGAATGATAAAAGTCGTCAACGCAGCGAACTTGCATCTTTTTTTACACTCCATTCGAACGGTGTAGAAAACGCTTGATTAAAAAATTGTTTAAATTATGAAACAATTTTTTTTGGTGTTATTTAAGAGTGCCCGAAAAATCCCATAAAGATTGATTTCATTGTATGGTGTATTTACTGTGAGAAAAATTGTTAAAGGTAAGCATAGTTTTTGAGCCGTTAAAGTGGACTGACCCCTTAAAAAAAACCATATAAGTAGCAAATTAAAGTACGCGCTCCCTTTTTTTCCCCGGAGAGGGAAGCAATCTTTCGCTATTATCGGCATACTAGCAGTCGCGTGAGGAGGCGCCGACATGTCTCGCGTAACCATATTAAAGCTCCTCGTGCATAATGAAGTTAGGGACACGTTTCAGTCTCATTCCGTTCGTTAGTTCGGGCGGCTGAGCTGACGGTACGCGCAGACGTGTCCCGTCGACAGGACACTTACAATTAACCGTATTTCCATGCGTGTCCTACCGACTGGGAACAGTTTAACCAGAGTATACATTTGCTGGGATCACATCTTGTCACCGGAAATCAATTCGCGTCTCTTGTCCCTTCAAATTCCTCCTCTCGTTGACGTTATGGAATTAATTAACTCGCACCATTCATCAAACTTTAGCCATAAAGTTTGATTTATCACGTCTGCTGAAGGAAATAATTTATTAATTATATCAAGAACGCCCAACACTTGGATATCTTAGAAGAATGGGAATGAAACTTTCAATTTACTAAATGACATCAATTATTACTTTTAATCGCCAACGTATATTTTTATTTAATTGACTCATGTTTATTATTTTAATTTATTTGCGCTGAAGATGTTCCCCCCCCCCCCAAAAAAAGGGGCGAAACGTACGAATGTAATATTATACGATTTTATTGTCTCAACATCCGATTCTAACTTTATTATGTAGTATTTATTTTCGAAACATCATTTGCGTGCGACCACCCGCCCTCGACTCTCATAGCCTTCTTTATTAATTTTGATAATTTATTAAATTTTTTCCCCACACTGAGCAAATAAATTACTTACATAAAAGTCTTGGTGCTTTGTAAGATTCTTAAATTATTTATTTTACTTATTTATATGCACAAATAAAATTAATAACGTAACATTTTTTAATTACACGCTTTAACGGTCTCAATAATGAGGCCATTAAAATGTCTCGAGACTTTTAGCTTCTCTTGTGCCGAGGTTCTTTTTTAATCCGTAGACTCTTCGTCTAAAAAAAAATGTGGAATTACTATAAAATATGGAATCGATAAATCTTTGGAGAACGCTGACTTTCGCGGCGTCGAGATTCCAAAATCCTTTTTCCCTCGGTCCCGCGGGAAACGAGCGATACACCTTCTCTCGAAGCTGTCGCTATCCACGCTTAATCGGCCGATCTCTCCTAAAGTTTCTCTCGGCGAACGAATAATTATACCTGATGAATATTCCATTTGATCCGACTCCGTCCTTCTCTGTGCGCTCATTAAGAACCGTCATCTTGAAGTCTATTTCCTTGCTAATGAATCCGCGGTTTCGCGAATTTTTCACTCTTCAAATTTTCATAATCTCCAGAACTTACCTCGTCGCAATTTTACGGGATACGCGAGTTACGAAATTTTTTTTTACGTTTTTTAATCGCCCTTATTTACGTGCCTTTCGAGCCTCGAACTTTTGAACAATTTCTACGACTATCTTTGAACTCGTCCCCTGCAAAGAACTGGAGATATATGTCTCTTCAGTTGTACATAGCTCGGTTCTTCGGAAACGATCTGAAAATAGAGGATCGATATTTCTAATTTAACGATTCGATACAGGGCAAGTACAGAAGGTTACAGGGATCCTTGAAACGGCAATAGCAGAAACGGTGGCCGTGATTGACCGACACAGGACACGAATCCTTTCCTCCCCGAGGGGAAATTAAAGCGGCGAATCCCGTGAGTGCGTGTTATTTCTGCGCATCGATCCTCCGTTTCTCTGTTCATTTCTCCCGTGCACGCCCGCCGTCTTTCCTTTGTGGGCCGCGGTCTATATTTGACCCCACTTGGGCTAAATTAAGTCGTCGTTTAACGCAACCGCAAGTCGTGCCGAGAAATTGCGATTCGCGATTAAACGTGCTTTAATTCAGCGGAGATTCTTCAATTGAGCCTCCATGAGATTTCCGCCATTACGTTTATGAATTAATTTGTTTTCCGTTAAACTTGACTATTTATCGGTTTTAATCGATAGGTTATTTCGTGCCTTTTGACTCCGGAAGAGTTTGCAATTCCAACAGTACACCAATATATAACGTTGTTCACTGATTTTTATTGTTTTTGAAATTCAATATTACCGCTGCATTGTCAACGACGTGCAGTCAAGTAAATAAATTGCGCTTTTCTAATAGCAAATTAGCAGAGATGACGAATGTAATAGGGACAACAGCGAGTCATTATTTGCGAAATTATGAATCGCGGATTTACGAGGGATTATTATTATTAATTATCAGAAAAGTTATTATTTGGCTTTTAAAACGTGTCAATATTCATTCCACAAATCAAATTCCAAATTTTCAAGATATTCATATTGAATTGAGCATGCGTTTATTCAGATAGCGTTTGATATTGCAGTGACGTTCAATTTGCAAGAATAAATTAATGAAAATTGACAGAGAATTATTGCCGAATGCCAGAGACGATGGAAATAACGCGCTTCTGTCTTTCGTACGGGGAAGGTCCCTGTCCACTGGGCCACGGTTCCCGGTTTTGTCCCACACGGCGTCTTTTTCTCGCAATCAATTTTCTCTCCCGGCGTGCAGACACGGAGGTCCCGCCGCCAGCTGCACTCGTCGTATTGCGATACAAGTATCAAGTAAGCATCACACCGGTCGCTCGCCAGCGGGTGATCCATTATGCATAAGCGCGCTCGTTTCGGCCAACAAAGAGCCTTGAGCTCCTCGGGAGCGACTCGTAAAAGCGAGCCACCTATCACGCGAGAAGACCGATGCGAGCCCGGGGTAATGTCGGCGATAAATAGCGCGGTTTATGCGCCCTTACGCCAATTCCGCCCGCGCCCGCCGCCCCAAATCGCTCGAAATAGCGAGCGCCATTCCGCGAATAGCACCGGCTTTTTCTTTCCGGCTCAATTCTCACCCTTCCCCCCCCCCCCCGACAGCTGACGTTTCACTTCGGGACGTTCGCAGATTTTTAACCCCTTCCTTTTCGGACACGTCGGCGATAACTGGCGGCTCTCAGCCGAGCCTCGCTCCCTTCGCAAATCGCCCGGGCAGGTCAGCCGGTATCCTCGCCCGGGATCCGCCGATTCTCTCGCGGGCGGGCGATATTTCATTGAGAACATCGGCGGGAAACTCTCGGCCCTTCCGTTATAGATTTTTCAGATACGAGCGTAATAACATTGGCGATAAAACAGCGCGGTTTACACGCGCCCCTGACATTTTCGCACCTCCCGTTTCCGCCCCCGCCCGAAATCGCTCGGGGGTGGCGGGCGGCGTTTTATTCAGAATCCCGCGTGGGGTTACGCCTCGACCGTTTTATTTTAGGTCCCGTAGGTAAATATGGGCACAACATTGTTCGGCAATAAATAGCTACCCTTATGTACGAGCCAGCGCGAATTCGTCCACCCTCGCTCTGAATTACCGGAAATAGCTGTGGGTCTACGGCTTCTTCCTTCTGCGTCACTGTCACGTTTACGGGCAACAATTCGTTCGGAAAGTTACGAAATTTAACCCCTTCGCTTCCCCAGCTTGCACAAATATAGATAAATGGGATCCTCGCGCACGTCTCTACGCGATTTCCACCCCCGCATACCGCTCGGAACAGGCGGAGTGGCGTTTCATTCGGAAACGCTGGGAAAGTTCGGCTCCTCCGTCCCGACCTCTCCGGCGAATGTGGACACGGTAATATCGGCGGTAAATAGCGCTCTTACGCGGATTCCACGCCCTTTTCTCTTCTCGAATTGCTCGAAATAGCCGGTAAATAGCGCTCTTTTACTCGTCGGCTTTTCGTTACAGGCGACTATTTCGGTTCTCGGACAGTTAGCATTTCATTCGGAACGCTGGGAAATTTCTTATCCTCGCTCGTTTCAGTCCCGCCAAAGATGCGGTAATACCGATGATAAATGCTCGTCCTTACGCGCCCTTGCGCGATTCACGTCCCCTCGTGTCCCTTGAATTGCTCGGAATAGGTACGCAACACTTTCATTCGGGACACCGGGAAATCATTACTCGTCGATTTCTTATTTTTAACATTTTGTAAATTGTAATATTGTTAAATTAAATTTCCACATAGAAAAAATTAGCGTCAGATCAATTCTTATATGCTCAAATTAACGCGTTCATTGTTTTGTGCATACGCAACAGTTTACAATCTTCTTAGAAGCATTAATTTTACATTCAAACGATATTACAGTCTTATTTAAATATCATAATTGTTACTTCAAGAACACAATATAATTATTTTGACAATAGAGTTCATTTCATTCATTATAATCTTCGATTTGAAAATATGTAACTTTTTATTCAATGTTATTTCCACTCAAGAAAATTATTCTTAAATAATAAGCATATATTTTTCTTGATTGCTTGATTCAAGTAAGTTTTCTTTCTTCAACTCAATATAATTTCATTTCAAGACTTTCACGTTGAAACTAAACATATTTTCAAAAGAAGAATATTCTTTTCTGTCTAAGTATAATTTTTATCCAATATTATTTCCACTCAAGAAAATTATTCTTAAATAATATATTTTTCTTGATTGCTTGATTCAAGTAAGTTTTCTTCCGTCAACGCAATATAATCTCATTTCAAGACTTTTAACGTTGAAACTAAACGTATTTTCAAAAGAAGAATATTCTTCTTTTCTGTGTACTAAGTGTAATTACTAGTAAAATGTTAAATTTCAAAAACTCATTAAATTCTTCGAAATGCCGCGTTGTCCCAGGATTACATGATTTTCAAGATGAACTTTAAGTGAAAATTCTCTCCGTGTATCTCTGTCGAATTAAATGCACAGAAAAAGAAATAAGCGTCAGGTCAATTCTTATATGCTCAAATTCATTATTTTGTGCATACACAACAGTCTACAATCTTCTTAGAAGCATTTAATAATTTTACATTCAAACGATATTACAGTCTTATTTAAATACCATAATTGTTACTTCCAGAACACAATGTAATTATTTTGACAATAGAATTATTTCATTCATTATAATCTTCGATTTTTAAATGTATTATAAATAGATTGACGTAGATAAAATTGCTTCATTCAAGTAAGTTTTCTTTCGTCAACTCGATATGATCTCATTTCAAGATTTTCACGTGAAAACCAAACCTATTTTCAAAAGAAGAATTTTCTTTTTTTCTTGTGCAGCGACAATAACATATACGCGAATTTTAAATACCGGCAAATGTTGTACGAAATACTTTATGCCTCCTTTGTGAATCGCGAATTTACAGTCCCGCCGCCGAGACTCGTCCTTTTACGAACTCCCGGGGACTCGTCCGCTCGCGCACTTTATGTAAGCCATATCTTGGCAAACTCACCGCGGACGAGCGTGAGGATCCCCAGCGGCATCACCAGGATGGCGACCATAAGATCCGTGATGGCCAGGCTCATCAGGAAATAATTAGTAACATTTTGCAACCGCCGCTCCCAGGTGATCGCCAGGCACACCAGGATATTCCCCGCGGCAGTGCCCAGAACCAGTACGAGCGCCAGCATCGCCCACCAATTGTTGAGCTCCTCCGTGTCGCCCTGCCCTTCGGCGGGACCGGCGCTCGTCGTCTCCAGGTCGAGCTCGCTGCTGTTCGTAGTGCCGGCATCCCACAGGGTCAACGAGTAATCATAAGAATCCGTCAGGACGACCCGCGCGGTCGTCGATGTCGTCATCGCTCAGTCGAAACTCTCATCCGCCGAGGCACGCACTTTCACGGCACGCGGGGAACCCGCACCTGAAAGCGCACCATTCAGAATCGTCGTAGGATACCGAGCTCTCGGAGGTCGAGACTTGTCGGAGTAACGGCGGCTCATTTCAAGATTAATGGCCGGGAATATATTGGAGGGCTTGAGGACTCGTTAAACGGAGGGAACGAGGATTTACAAGGGATACGTACGATCCGGTTAAATAACCTAATTAAACGACGTCACCGGCACTGCGGGATTTGAGAAGGGATTCGAGTCTCTGGCCAGGAACAAAATGAAATATTTTAAGAATCAAATATTCGCGGAACGAAGAGCCCGGGGAAGCGGGATATTGAAAACGGAAAATTTAGAATGTCAGGAATTTGCGGAATAAAATTTTGAGCGAAACAAAAATTTTACGTTGAAACTTGCCCCGAGTTAAGAATGTGGCAAATTAAAAATCGGTGGCTCTAGAAAATCCGAAGATAGACTGCGAGAGTATCCGAAGGTACCAAGATTCGCAGTTTTAAAAGTCGAGTTGGGTATAGAAATTCGAGGATATCCGAGAATCGAAACGTAGAGGCACGAGTGAATAAAGGATCCGATGACCTGAGAGAATTCTACGATAACTCAATGACTTAAAAATGTCATACAGCTCTCGTAGATTGCGCGTTCGAAATCCTGAAATATTTTCCTCGAGAGCAGGGGTCAATTATTTTTCCTCGGTGCAGGACGGTAAGATTGCAGAATATTTTCTGGAAGAAGACCCTCCCCGAAGACGGAAGAGGCCATTCCGGCTGCGTCTTCGGCGAATTACGAGTATCGATACCGATTCAATTTCATCGATGCGACTGATCCGATATACCGGATGATATATCGATGGAAAGCGAGGATTACGTGTTCAACAGGTTACATCGAAGAGCGGATCGCTTAAAGGGGGGATTCGCGAATATTATCGCCATAGTTATATGAGCGTACTTTGCAATTTTCCTGCAATTAATCTGCCGTGATTTTCGATCGTGTCGATAATCTCGAAAAATCTTGGATTTACAGGCGTTTCGTGTGTCTCGGGTTGATTCATGGTCCGTGTGGATGTCGAGAGCCAAATGGGGAATAGCTAATGGCTTAAAGATTCAAAAATTTGTGATAAATCGCCAAGTTTCAGCAGTTTCGAGGATCGGAGATATTGGAGTTTTAACGGGTGTTCTTTAAGGAAATTGAAAACAAGAAAGTCGGTAAGCACGTAAAACAGAAAATTTTTAAGGATTCTTTTCGAAATGTAAGAACTTGGAGTAAATTGCTGAAATAAGATAAAAGAAATAAGATTAAATCGATAAAACAAGTTCCAGGAAGTTTATGAAGGCCTTAATAATCTGTAATTTTTATAATTTAGGAAATTTAAATTAAGAAAATTTCAGTAGATTTAATGGAAATTTTTCAGCAATTAAAACTTTTTGGTGAATCTTTCTCAAGATTGGAGAAAATGAGCGAAACTGTTAAAATAGATTAAATCAATGAAAAGTGAATTTCAAGGAATTCAACTAGGACTTTGAGATCTTGGAATCTCTAGTCTTAGAAATTCAAATAATAAAAATCGATTAAAACTCAAATAAACTTTTTCAAAGATTTTTTAAATAAAAAGTTGCAATGATTCCAAACTTTAAGAAATTGACAGTTCTGAAATGTTACAATTTCTATACGATATTTAAAAAATTTTTTAAAAACGAGTTTACTGACGAAACAAATTTTTTTCATCGAGAAGAAGATGCAAATTTTAAGGACAAAAATTGCTAGAATAAATGAAACGAAGAAAATGACTTTAACGAAATTTACGAAAATTCGGAAACGCTGCAGGTTCTGGAATTTTCGCAGTTTCCGGAATTTCAATTGAGCAAGTGGAGTTAACGGAAACTCGGGGAACTAAAATTTGTCGGATGTTTCGGAAAACCGCAGAATCGGGACGCACATTGTTCGATGAACTTTCCTCCATGGCGAACGGACACTCGAGGGGTCCCGAAGGGCTTTCCGCGGTGGTTTCAAACGCGCGCGTCTCTGATAACAGGTCGGGGGTGGCGACGGGCGAGTGATCCGCGGCTCGACCTCGGAACCGAGCGCGAAGGGCGAACAACGCGATCCACGGGGGTTGCTTCGCCGTGGACTACTAGCCCACTGGCTTTCATTTCGCCACCGCCACCCCCACCGGCTGTCTCGCCGGTGCTTCTCAACCCCTGGCGAGAGTATTGCGACGCGCAAGCGTTGCCGCACGGCCTGCCCACATCGGGACACCTGTTCGTCCTTCGTCGTCGCCCCTTGCATCAAATGCACGCGAGATGTAGTGTCTTATTAATAAATAATTGATGACATCGTACTTTCTGTACCTTCCCAGTGGAAACCGATGACATACCCGCATATTTATATGCGATAGTCTTTTTTTTCATCTCTCGCTAGTTTCTTCCTCGAAAACTTAATTCTGAAAATACCGGCACTAAAATGTTAAACGGTTTCGCATGAAATGCGATATGTCATTAAAACTATATTTCTTGGACTTTCACGAGAACATCTTTCCGCAAAACTTGGGAGCGGTAAATTCTAGTGACAAACATCGAGACTGATGTCATCAGGATATTTTTACCGCGAAAGGGAGAAAATAAAATTGCTTATTCTTATAAATACTGTTGGAATGGAAAAATGCACGCAAGTCACTTGGATGAAACAATTCTTAAGAAGTGTCGAGAAAGGTGCCTGTAAAAATTAATACGCAATGCGTATCAGTGATACAACTGGAAAATTAAAAGAAACCAAGATTCCTAAATGATACAGTAAAGAAAAAGTTGACTTAAAACATTACATTATACACACACAATAAATAAATTTTTATTTGACATAAATAAGCTATAAATTGTTTGTCTCTCGAAGAGATTATGATAGGATAGTTTTTAAATTTCAATTTTATTATATAATTGTCGCAGTAACTGCAAAAGTTAATAAATAAAATTGAAATTCAAACTAATTAAAATCAGCGACTTGTGAAGCAATAAGATAATTGACTATTTTCAGATTTATTTAAAATAATTTTGCTTAATTATAAAGGAGATTTTATTTATCGAAAGCGACATTACCAAATGTGCAAAATCGGATTTAGTTGAAAGAATCTCGGTTAATTAAAAATGAAATTGCGTTCATGAACGGAATCAAATTTTGGTTCCTTGTTATGCATTGTTTAACGCACGAAATTGGATTTAATTGCAATAAACGTTCTTTAATTGCATAGTGTTTATTAAAATATGCGTTTGTCAAATGTATCAAATTACGGTTAATTGTAATAATTCTACGTACATGTCTCGTGTATTCTCAGCGAAAGCTAATCCTATTATCTCATTTTAATCATATCCGCGGAATTTAAAGATGCAAAAGGAGTTGAATATTAAAAAGGTATTGCAAAAAATCTCTTTCGCACCCTCATATCTCGGACGATGCGTTTTGCATACTGATATCCATGTTCCTGAAATTAATACGGCTTTGTTCAAGTATCGAATTTACTTTGGCGCCATTTCCGCGATATTATTCCCTCCGATTTTCAACTCGTAAATTCTGTCGGTTTAAATCCCGCTATTTTCGCTCATTATTCGCCGGGACAAATAAACAAATCGGCACGTCATTCATACTTTCGAGATTAATCCGACTTTTTAAAAAGTCGAATCCAAGTTGAAGGCTCTCCCCTTTGCGATATTACGCTCTCCTAAATTCCCCTGTCCCGCTTTTATTATTCTCGCGATAAATAAACAAACCAATAGCGTACACACTCGTATTGTGTGCAAAGGAATCCCATTTCTCTTTAAATTGAATATCGATTTGCAACGCACGGCGCACGAAGGTGTCGTGAGAGAAGGATGCTAATCGCGATAAGCTCGTCGCGATAAATTGGACACGTATAAATGTTCCCGCGAAGAGCGAGTGAAACGGGGAGTTCTCCGCGAGCATTAACAAAACGCAATATAGTTCCGAGAATTGCGATAAAGGGGCGATTTATTGCGCCCTTGGGCGATTTTTTGCTCGCGCGCGCGCGCGCGCGCGAGCGTGCGATTAAAAGACTCGCGAGAGGACACTCCCAGGAAACGAGAACCCACGCTCGCGGGACATCCAGGAGATATCCGGGGATTATTCCGCTGTCGTTCCCGCTGATTCGTATCGCCCGAGATTTCACGCGGTATCGTGTTTTCGTTACAACGCCGTTTGATAAATAAGCCCGTAAAGATGTTTCTCTTTCTCCCACGAAGCGCGACAAAATACACAGCACCTCCTGTTTCCTCGCTGATTTCACTCGATGCGATCCTACGCGTCTATCGGTGCACATTTTCGTGAATTTATTTTACAACCGAACAAATGTTGATCTCAATTACGTTAAGCTCATGAAGTTTCTTTCCTTTCTATGATATAGTTCGACGAGAATTGTTTCGGTACAATAAAAAGACACCTCTTCTTTCCACTTGCAATTTCTCGACGCACACGCGTGTTATTGTTCCGACCTGCGTCTCAAAACTGCGGCAACAGAAATAATAAGTTATCGAGTTTGTGTAAATACCGATTTTAATTGGCATCTTTGTAGAGAGGATCAAAATGTTTTTTGTTCTAACAAAATACATTTAAAAAATTAAATTATATCACTCTTGATTGGATGGCGCTTATACTTGGCGTCTTCTTTTTAGAAAAGGTAATTTTTTGAGGTTTGTCTCGACCGGAGCCCCAAAATTTCTGCGGCAACAGAAATAAGAAGGTATCTAGTTTGTGTAAATATCCATTTTAGTTGGCATTTTTGTAGAGAGGATAAAAATGTTTTTTGTTCGTGCAAAATATATCCAAATAATTAAATTATAAAATTCTTGATTGAATGGCGCTTATACTTGGCGTATTTTTTTTTACAGAAAGGTAACGTTTTTAAGGTTTGCCCCGACCAGAGCCCCAAAATTTCTGCGGCAACAGAAATAACAAGGTATCTAGTTTGTGTAAATACCCATTTTAGTTGGCATCTTTGTGGAGAGGATAAAAATGTTTTTGTTCTAACAGAATACATTCAAATAATTAAATTCTATAATTCTTGGTTGGACGGCGCTTATACTTGGCGTCTGTTTTCTAAGAAAGGTTATTTTTTTAAGGTTTGCCCCCACCCGAGCCTCAAAATTTCCGCGACAATTAAGCAGAGTGCAAACCGCAACTTGGTTATTAAATGCGCTATCACCTTGGCTGGACAACTTTCTCGAGCCAGATTTAAGCCAGCCTTAATCCACTTAGGAATATCCCGGATTTCCGAGCCGAACCCGCGGTCTTGTAAGACCATCGCAAATCGATTACCGTATTTTGTTTGACTTTTTGCACGCTAATTCCAACAGACACAGTTCAAGCGGATCTGTCATATTAATGTATACATATATATTTTTTTAAACGTCCAGTTATTGAATTGCGAATTGCTGAACGGTGGCGTCTCGCACACTTGACGAATTCCGTTCGATTTTGCGAATTTTTCAGAATTATCAATTTTCAATATGACAAAAATGTAATAAACCTCGCTGTGCTATTTTTACTCTTTATTTCCTTATTAAGAAACAATTTAATATTTTTGAAATACAGCGAGCGAGTTCCGTTTTACATTTTGCCGCGCGCTACTCTCGTGGATTTTTCTCGGAAGAGCCGTTGTTATGCATTCTGCGATAAGTTGATATGCGGCGCACGGCCACGCGCCTTCCGCTGCTGCCTTTTATTGGCCTTAAATGTTCACGGCGCTTCTTGCGCCGAAAATTTCATTTCGCGCTCGAATAAATTCCCCAGTGATGGATTAACGCCATTACGCGCGGGGATTTATGTCGCCGGGATTTTTTCGCCCTTTTTTTCTCCACGCCGATTTCTTATCTCTCTTCCAGGATTCGCCCTGGAATTGCGCGGAACCGAAAGGTTTGGCGTGGCTCGGTGGTTCTCAGAATCAAGGATCGTGCAGGCCGAAAAATGGAAGAACGTAATGGATTAATCGAAAATAAACTCGGAAGCGAAGAGGGAAATTTAATTGGAGAACAAAATCGGAAATCAAAATAGAAATCTAATTAAAAGAAATTGGAATTGGAGATGAAAGTATGCATCCGGGCGTGCCCGTCTGTTCGGAAGTTAAGAAATGGAGATTCGAGGGATCCGGGTGATAAATTCTAATAAAAACTTGCAAGATATTTTCCGAATTTGTTTGCCCGGCGTACGCGGTTCCAACTAAACGACACGTCGAAAAGATTTGATTACGTCCAACAAATGAGATACGTTGAAATGACGTTTCTCTGAATCTACTGAATTTTTGTTTACTTCCACTAAAACATTTGCTAGATTTGAAGAAATAGATACGAATTCCCTTAGGCCCGGTTTTTCATTTTCTGCCCTTCAGGAAAATATACTTTAGGAAACCTTAAAATTGTACTTTGAAAGAATAAGAAAAGTAAAGGGCACTTTAAACTTTTGTTTAATGTAAACTTAAAACTTACTTTAAGAATTTCAAAGAAAACTTTCAGAATTGTGAAAAGTATGTGATATAATTTTTAACACCGCGTACGGTTTTCTTCTTACGAGAAAGTGCTATGCCGCGCGGCCCTCTAGCGGGAACTTCGACAGGCTTGGCTATCTAAAAATTACTCTAAGTTTCCAAAATAGTTCTAAAATTTCTTAAGTAAACTTTTCACTTCTTTAAGTAAACTCTAGATTTGAAAGATTACTTTTAAAAATTCAATTTTGCATCCGCCATTTTGCGCGCGCTATTTTTTATATTCTATAAGGATCTTCAACTAGAATTTAGATTCCTTGGATCCTAATAGTATCTAAATAATGTTTTTTTAGCACAGTTGAATTACAGTTGAATGATGTTATTCTTTTAAGTTTTGAATTCTGCTGTCTGGAATCCGCCATTTTAAATTACGAAAATCTGACAACGTATTCGTAATCAGAGACCCCAAAAACTCTTGTACACAAAGTTACACAAAAAATGGTTCAATAGAAAAATGTATGCTTCAAAAGGTTAAGGCCTGTGTCCACGATGCTGGAACTTGGTCCAAGTTAGCTAATAATATATAATAGAAAAAGATGGAGGAGTCGACTAACCTCTGGTAACCAGAAAATGATAAACCGAGCCTTAGAGATTCCAGTCTCGGTCAAATGAAATTTGGGTCGAGATAAAGAAATCATTTCTTTAAAATGAAACGAAGGCGAGGTAAAACTTCCAGGAAAATTCGTTTGATTTCAAAGAAACTTTTTTTCTGGGTGCAGGACACTCGTCCACCGCGACTTTGCGTGCGGACATGCGTGCACGCGTACGTGCGGCCGTAACATTCCCGTGCCGAGGCGGGACGACGACGCCATAAGATCGATCGGCGAGCCAAGTCACGTCAGCGCACTTCATTTCCGCGGCCGGGCCGCAATAAAGCCCGCGCAAGGAGAAATCCTATTTATCCTCCGTCACGATATTCGAACTCGGCTGAATTTAATAAGCGCTGATTGCGAGCGGCGAGCGCGCCCGTTAAAAGTGCCCGCGCGCCCGCCCGTCAAATTTAACTTGGCGCCTACATTATGTCCAATTAACCGCCCGAGCGGAAATGAATCCTCGCTGCGCATTACACTCGATATTAACAATCGCACGCGAGGCCGCGATCGTCGGACCCCGGAGGACGCGACGGACCAGAGAATTGCGGGAATTCCGTAACTTTGTTAATTATAATACAATATATATTCAAGCTGCACGTCGAAATTATCAATTCATCAAAATATATGTAACGCGCGTTGATCAGAGTGCATTAAATATTTAGCAATGGCATTTGCTACGCGAGGCGCGAGAGAATTAACGCCGACTTTTTTCTCATATACCGAGTTTTATTTAAGAGAGGCCGATTTTGGAAACTGGAAAAGTTAATATGCGCTTCCGTCCGGTCTCCCTTTACGTCGTCGCACGTAAATATACACATTTTAGAAGCTCTCGTAATGAAAAGGTGAAAACTGCGATACCCTTTTCGCCCGGTGTAGCATTACAAGATTAAGTTTCAAAATCGTTTCGACCTTTTCGAAAATACATGCCTCGCGCGACAAGGCTATTCCGCTTTTCGCAACAAGAGACCGTTTTCCACGGCGCTATAAAATGACGATCATTGCCGTATTAATTAACTGTATTGCACCGCGTTACATTAATAACGTTGATTAACATGTATATTGATTATAACAATTTGGTAATTAAGTCAAGATAATTGGCACGTTTTACACGAGATTATTCGTATTGCCGAGTGGAACTTGAAATCTCACCCCTTGGCGCTTTCCATCCGTAAAATCCCGCGAGTAACCTGGGAACGCGGCGTGGCATTATTTTAATCTTCCAGTCATATTCAAATTACCCTTTCGCCTTCGTCCCGCTTAAGGTTACAGGGCGGAAGTCCCGCTGTGACGTTTGCGACGGACGCTCGGCAAAGGTCGGAGAGGGGCAGGGGGGGGGGGACGGACTAAAAGGTAATCGGGATGATGGGGTCATTCTCAGATTGATCGATCATTCCGCGGACTCCGCGTGACATGGAACTCGCTCGAAATGAAGCCATTGTTCCAGGAGAGAAAACGCCCCGCGCAAATTCGACCGCCGCGCGCCGGCTCGCTCGCGCCTTATGGCCTTTTTTTCGGTTTTCCGCGAAAGAATTCCTAATAAATGAAGCCCGGCCTTTGAAATCCGTCCGTTTTAATTAAAGAATTCTATTCACTTTAATCCCTCGGCAAATTGCTTTTGGAATGGAGTTTTTATTGACCTTCTAAAATTATTCCCTCGCGGAAGTTAAAAAATTTGACACGGAGTGAGGGGAATTTTGGATTTTCTCATGCAATTGGGGGAATAAAAGAAACTCCGATAGAATCGAGCGCCTGGAGGTTCGACCTGGGAAGAAGAGATCGGAGCCCCGGAGCCGGTTAATTCGAGAAAATCGCGAGAAATTCGCTGGTTCGCGGTTCAGAAATCGCTCGGGGGAATCATACACCGCGAATTATATATGTCTTTTGTATTTTTTCGCGCTTGCGTTTTCGGTAAATTGTTAATTTTCAATCCGAAGCGATTGATTTGCGCTCAAGTTTACAAGCAGTTTTTCTATTGTTCTCGAATTTACTTGATATTTCATACGCGCTTGAGATGTTGCTAATAATGAATTTCGTTGGCGCGCTGACTTAATGGTCTCGCTTGATTTTTAATTTTCCATCACGACAGCGGGCAGTCGGAAAAGCTTCTCACTTTTCCCTCGCTTTGTTATGCATTGCTGGAAATGGAGAGCTTCGGGTTAACGAGCTTCCGTGCGTTACCTATCACTTTTATCCCACGCGATTTCGCGGCCCGGTTAATCCAGGGGATATACAGGGTGTGCCAGAGTCAACGAGTCACTTTTAATCCGCGGATTTTTCTCCCCGTCGGCTCGGAGTCAATTTTCCGTTTAATAAAAATATCGCGCGCTGCTTCACGTGCGACAGAAACGGGAATGGCCCTTTGAGAATTGAACATCGAGAACGCAGCTGACACGATAAGGCATCGTTCTCTGCTTAATTTAAAACTTTAATATCGTTTTCGATGCGAGAAGTGTAATATCAGAAATTCACAATTCGCCGCAAACGACTGCGCTGAGAAAAATGTGCGATTAAATATAATCGGATACTCCACAACTACATAATAACAAACGGATATATCCGATGAAAAATGTGATCGGTTTTCCAATAAAATTTCATCGGATGTAACCATAACTCAATCGGCAAAGTTACATGATAACAAACGGATATATCCAATTAAATTGTATATCCGATGAAAAATGTGATCGGTTTTCCATTCAAATTTCATCGGTAACTGCATTTCGTCGGATAAATTAGTCGGAAAAATTAACCATCGAACTATTTAATTGGTTTATGTGATAATTTTTCTCAGTGTGAGATTCGAGCTTGGAATCGCCGGAGGAACCCCGGTGTGAGAAAAAGTATGGCGGCGGCGAGTTTCGAGACACCTTGTACGTCTCGGGAATGCGTCTATCCTTTACCGCATAATTAGCACGTCATCAGTTTTAAATCCGAAATAACATCTATTTCTGAGCGAGCGGTATTATCGAACGTTACATTCGCTCTCGAACGCACGCGAAATGAACGTTTGCGTATGTATTCGACGTCCTTCATTACGCGCGCTTCCGCGCCGCGGTTTTTCTATCCGCGAGAAATTGTGTAGAACTGCAGACGTATTCGCGTGTTTTTGAAAGGGATTTGAAACAAAAAAAAAAGTGGACGCTTTATCCGTCCGAGGCGTCGCCGCGACGTCGCTCGATCATTTTGACGAGCGTGTCATCCCGCAGCATCCTCGCGGCGATCCAGAAATCGCAAATTGCAAACTGCGACAGCGACGCCGTAATGGAGGTACCGTGTTCGCCCGTTATACCATCTCCTCCAGAAAGCGTTAAACTTACTTACGTGCATTACGCGCGGAACCGTCGCGCGGAACTCGATGAATTTCGCGGCAGACGCGAAACGTTTCCCCGCGTAGACGGGGAGGACTCGAGAGATGCGCAACGAGATGTGCAACGTTTGCATAAGCATACAGACGGCGAATCCTTAAATGCGTCCCCTCGCGTCGGAGCATGCCGTCGCGAAATTAGATTTTTATACCTCTCCGCTTATACATCAGATATTATATTCTCTCTCGCTCTCTCTCTCTCTCTCTCTCCTCGGATTTTACTCGGGATATAAATTCGAATGTAGATTCAAGTGTTTGCGACGTCTCTTCGATGTCCCCCGACATCCCGTTTATTTTGCAAATTAAGGTTTCGCACTTGGAGTTGGAAATGCAATCTATAATTAATTATTGAGGGGCTCTTCTGCCTCCCGTGCATTGTCTTCCTAATTAAAATTCAGTTTAGGAAAACTGAAACGTATGGTAATTATTTGTAGACGAAAGTCCCCTATCGCGAGACTGACCCCTAATATGAGATAGCCGAGTTTCCGCTAAATTGATAGACAAGTCATCTGTTGGTTCCACTATGAATTCATTGGAGCGAAATCTGTTTAGTGGGAAATTGATTGTTAGATCATAAAAGATTTGCGATTGAATTTGGACGATGAAAATCTGCTATCTCGTATTACAATAGAATCCTATTTCATAATAGAGGACTTTCCTCTATATATCGCTGATTGCAACGCCCAGAGATCAAATATTTTGTCAGATTGTATTATTCTAATACCCGCGAAACGTCGGAATGATTTCGGCATTTTCGATTTGCAATTCGCAGAGAGCTCGGCGTCAATCATACTCACCGGCTCTCACGTTTTTTTTTTTATTGAAACTCATAAGATTCGCATTAGCGCGATGATATTCTCAAATACATTTAGGTCGTTCCGGCTTTCATGTAGAGCTGTTTGTCCTGCGCGCAAAGGCCGGGGTGCTTTTACCCTAATTACATGAGCCTAATGAAGGAATAAAATCAGCGGTGAGAGCGAAAGAGAGCTCGAGAGGCAACGTTCGGCGAATGAATTTCCGAACGGATTACATCCGAATACCTCTGGTCTCTCGCAACACCGGGCGCTGACGAATTGCATGTCGCGACCTCACCCGAATCGTGTATTTCGGAATTCCTATTTCGGAATTCCCATTATTACGTGTCGAGCTTATCTTGGGATTATCTTTTTAAAAATACTGCCGGGCGCAAAATCACGTTTCCGATACCGGAAATCAAATACGAAATCGAGTTCTCCGTATATCGAAAATCTCCATGAAGCTTTCTATTTGTCACGTTTCTATTTTGTAGAGATATCAAATTATGAACTCCCAAAACAAGCATTTTACCAAAGCTATGTTTTTTTTCTAAATTGGAAAATGGAAGTTTTATGAAATAACAAGAGTGTAAGGCCGATAATAATACGAGCAATTAATTGCCAATAAAACATTAAAAAGTCAGTTTTAAAAGGTTTTAAGTCACTCATGTTACAATGTTTAGCATTATATAATTTTACAGTTACCTAATTTATAACGATAACATAAATGGTAATGCATTTCTTATATCCATGATTAGCTAATTATCTATGAACGTTTCGACTCTACTTAGTCATCTTCAGCGTGTTATTGTGATAATTTTATGAAATAAAAAGCCCTGACTGAGGTAATAGTTTTCGCAATAAATTTAATAATATGAAATATTTAGACATTAACACCCGTCACGGCTCTTAGTCCTTTATCCCTTTAAATTTATAAAATGATTTTTTAAGATTACAGATATATTAACGCACGTGAAGAGTAAAATATTATTATAATGTTACTTGTAATATGTGAGCGAGGCTCCTTGTCCAAGTATGATCCAACAATCAGTGGTTATTATATTATGTTATGGAAGTTTTATTTAATTCGCCTCATTCTATTTAATTTAATTTTACTTATTGTATTATACGTTTTCACCATTTAGCTACTATTTATTAAGTTTGCTCGGCTTTACTTAATTTTTTTTAGTGTCATTTATTCTCTCTCTTTCTCCCTCTTTCTCTCACACGCATTAAGATTTTTTTTTCGAAAACTTATTTATCTTGAATTCAAACAACGTCACGCGCTTTCGTTGTTTCTCTTTTACACTCTATCAAATATAGTTACAACGTTCCCGCAAACTAGTTGTTACAAAGTCAAAGGTAGCGCAAACTTTGCCTCGTAAAATCATATCCGTATCCGCGGCGAATAATCTAACTATGTTGTCGAATCGACAAATGAAAATTCTTCGCAACTCAATTACGCTTCCTATCCGAGGATCGCAGATTATAATAATCGTTCGTCTTATTTTTGCATGCCAACTGGGTCGAACAGCTGCCGTCGGCAGCCTCGAACTCGCCAGGTGTGTTTTCGCGACAAGCGGAATACTAACATTACTCATGCAACTCTTTTTAATGCGGTTTTTGAATACACGGTTTTTGAATACACGTCGAAATAATTTATATTTCCTGCTCATATATTTCGGCCCCTTTGCATAATTAATTCTTTCACAATTGCAATTGAATTATGTTAATATTTTCATAATATCATTTTCATCAAAGTTTTTTCAACATATTTGATTTTATGAATATGTATTAAAGTATAATAAATATCCTGGTGGTCGGTTCAGATTCTTTTACAATTAGCGTTTGAATCGAGCTTTATGAAAATGTAAAATTTAAATGTAAAAAGTGAAGAACGTAACGTTTTCATGTAATATTACTTTTCCAATTCTTTAAAATGTATGTCTATCTAGTTTTCATCAAGGAGAGATCTATTTTCCTACATATTGAAGACACTTTATTTAACATTTAAAAATTCGAAACATTTTTCAAATTTACTGAAAGTTCCGAGAATAGAAATTTGATTAATATTCCGATGCCAATACCGATCGAACACGTTATTTTTCCAGTCGATCGGCAGAAGTTCTTAAGCGATTAGTTCAAACCTGACAAATAAGGGATGATGGAGAATTCCCCATCCTTTATCGACAGCTTTTATCGCCGATAAATTGTATAATATCTTAAAACTGGACTGGAACAGGAGGCGCGATAAATTTCCGTTTACTGTCGTCCTCTCGCGGAATCTTAAAACGTCAAGCGCTCGTACGTTTGTTTATCATACTAGGGTTTATTCTACAGACGTAAATCAAATCTCCTTCGGGCGTTTTCCCGCTGAGGGTAAATGCGAGAGAAGGCTGTTCTCATGTTGATAAAATTGCTAAATTTCGTACGAATATTCACACACACACTTGATCGCTTCGCGCGCGCAGTTTGTAGTCGAGCATTGTATATTTTTAAGAATTTGTATACATGCAAAAAAATAATTGTAGGCGCAACGTCAATTTAAAATAAAAAGTAATTTATCACTCACTGATACGATTCGCAACAGCAGAGTTGTACAATCGTCAACCATATATGTTAAACTGTAAAAATACAAATACGTATATGATTATTATAGACTAATTATGTAAAATTGAAATGATTGTATTAAATATACTTCATATTTGATAATTTTAAAAACAGGTGTTCATTAAAATAATTAGGTATATAGAATACTGAAACAGTCTTCCTTTTAAATATAAACTCACAAAATTTTATACGCATAGTTTTATCTGTAACACTTATTCGAATCCTCGTTCGAATCATTTGAATAAATAAAATAAAACACAGAACAGATGCTTTATTTTGTACAAGTAGCAAATAAGATAAAAATGTAAGACACACCTCACCGATTTCTCCGCTGTTGCCCGATGCCTCCTGGGCCTGCTCCTCCCCTCAGATTTCCTTCTTACACTCACGCAACACTCACACTCACTCGCGAAAATCATCGATCGCGCGAAACGGACACTCCCGTACGCGACGTGAAATACCGCGAAACGCACGAAATATTATTAACAAATATCGCGTGACTTTCCGTCATACAAATTACTCAAACAATTTGCATTTTTGATTCGGAAAAATGGATAAATCACTTTTGAATTGGCGATATAAAACGCAACGCGAGCATCGGAAGCATAATCTGCGGTGAAGTTATTAGTCCGCAACGAAACGATATTTTACAATCTTTGTCATTCAATTTAATCCTCGAAATAAATTATGTGAGCAAAATTTCCAGCGATCAATAGTTGTTATTAATTGCAAAAGATTACACGAAATCGATAGACAATTAAAAGCGCGGTGCGTAAACGAGATGTAACCGCGACAAAGTACCACGATTTACATTTATATTTTAGATGAGTTAGTCTCGTGAAATATCTATGTACGTTGATAAAGAACAGTCGCCTCAACATACAATTCGTTTCTCATTATAAGTTGTATAAACGTAATAATTAATCGAGGAACGTTACTTGTTACTGATAAAGATGTGCAAATCAATAGTGATTTATCCCTGAATTCATCGGGATCGAGTTTTAGAAACCGATAACACAAAAGTATAATAACGCGGAGCGACTCTCGCCACTGCTTGCCGGCTCGACGTTCGGCGAGCGAATGATAGTTCGGCGACCTTCGAGTACACAATGGCACGCAAAAACATCGTACGTCATCGCGCCGAGAGAAAAACAATTACGGCGTGATTGTGCCGAGCGTTGATTCCAAGAAATGACGTAGCGTTATACACCGAGCGTCGTAAACAATTCAGTCGAAAACGGTCTATCATTCAGCGCGGTTCAGTCGAGCGAGGCGGATATTCCGCGTACGAGAGATAGTAACATTTATCAATCGCGTTTGAGTAATTGTCGCGATCCGTAGTCATATGCGATCAAAAGCGCCAGGTAATACACGAATCGTCGGGTAAAATAATAACGAAAATCTATACATTAATCGCTTGTCAAGAAATAATCTCTCGAACAATTATACGTACAAAAGTGCGCGTGTGACACAAAGTTTTCATTTTCGTCGCGTTCGGGAGTGCCGTTTAAATAATCGAACCAAAGACTTTTCAAAGCCCATTTGAGAGACAAGTATTCGTTAAATGTCCGTTCCTGTCGATGGCCACACTTCAGAGATTTGACAGTTTTTGTGGTATAATACTCGTCGACTCGAAGTGGAGGCGAACTTGACGGAACAAAATACCGACCTGTTTTATAATGTCAGACGTTTCGGTTACTGATACTGACGCTTTATCGTCATATGCTCCTATCGCCTTTATCATAAGTAATAATTAAAGAATCTGAGGACTCACGTACGCGACAGAGATCCGCGCGAACGCGCCGAATTTACCTTGAAACGCGAGATACGTGGTGAAAGCATACGCCGTACAACGTTACTGAAGTAAACGTACAAAAACAATTGTTTTTGTACGTTGAAATATTTCATTGTGCCAAGCGGTAACAGCCATACGTCACAAGGTCGACCGTACGTAGTTGTTTACGAGCGCGCCGCGAAGGCCGTGACTTTGCGGGAGTTACCTGGCCGGGCCAGTCACACGGCGACGCTCGAGCAGAGGGGTAGCGGCGCGAGCTATCGTTTTTAATTTAACTATTAATTACAATACATCGGACTGAACGCTTGACGTGCGTTTTTCGACGTCAAATATCCCGTGCCGGCGACCAACGTGTTCCGGCGTGTGAAACTCGAGGCTCACTTTCAAGTCTCTCAAAGCTATCGCATGGTTTCTCGGCGGCGATTAAATCCACCAAACGGACGAGACTTCGATGCAGTGTGATCCAGCGATTCGAGGACCGGACTTAAGGACTGAATCACGCAGAAAGCAAGTGTATCCGTGAATTTTGTGAACACAGTGGTGCGTTGAAAGACTTTCGTATGACTTTAAATCGCCGCGTCGCATTTTCGGGAGTGCCGGGTATCATGCGTTCGCGATTATCAGTTCACTGTGCTATCGGTACTAATTACAATACATCGGACTGAATGCTTGACGTGCGTTTTTCGACGTCAAATATCCCGTGCCGGCGACCAACGTGTTCCGGCGTGTGAAACTCGAGGCTCACTTTAAAGTTCACTCTCAAAGCTATCGCATGGTTTCTCGGCGGCGATTGAATCCACCAAACGGACGAGACTTCGATGCAGTGTGATCCAGCGATTCGAGGACCGGACTGGACTGAATCACGCAGAAAGCAAGTGTATCAGTGAAATTTGTGAACACAGTGGTGCGTTGAAAGACTTTCGTATGACTTTAAATCGCCGCGTCGGATTTTCGGGAGTGCCGGGTATCGTGCGATCGCGATTATCAGTGCGTTCTCGTAATTCCGACTTCGGGGGTGTTGTGCAATGTGTTGGGAGTGCTGGGAAAAGTGTTGGGAGTGCTGTGCGCGATATTACTGGTCAGCGTGTAACCACGTTCTCTCCGCGTTTTCGGGCGCGATCGCCTTATCACAGTCCCTCGCGTCAGGAGGACGAGCGCGTTCGTACCGGCGAGAAGTCGCAATAATCTTCATAGCGGAGAGTTATTTCTCGTCTGCTCCCGCGGGATTCGTTCACGGCGTCTAGTTCGGTGTACCGTCGAAAGTTGGAGATTCCGCGTTGCAGGGCTGGAATTAAACCCTGGTTTTCTCGGCGGTTCCCGGAAGCCGTCGCTTTGGCAATGAATCAACGACGAACTACCGTTCGTGTTTCACTGCGCGTGTTCGAGAAGTAAATTAAATATTCCGAAAGGAGATTATCCCCTTTCTTTCTTTCTTTCTCTTATTACGTGCTCCTCCATTAATATTAATAATAGCGTCAGTTTTGCTTGAACGATAATGAGACTTAACAGTAGCGAGAATGTGAATAGAACGAGTGCCCGACTCTATCAACTGAATAAGTTGAATTTACAATCAG
>NW_011967080.1:0-15564 GCF_000949405.1 Vollenhovia emeryi
AAATCATTCAAAAACTATTAAAACCAATGCTAAAAATTATATTTTTTGTATCATGTTTTTCAAACATGTAAAAGTTTTCTGCGAAGTTTTGAAACGATTTGCTTGCTTGTTTTGCAATTATTATGAAGAAAGCGCTATGATCATCAATTGACGCGATATCGACGACGAAACGTGACAACGCCGCATCCCGACTTAATCTTTCGAGCTAAAAAAATTTTACATTTTCATTAAACTCAAATTCTATTCACAATAAACAATACTTTAAAATATGATTTTATTAAAGGGTAGGTAAGGAGAAACGGCCAATGCGAGCCCACAGCAGGTGTCCGTGCGAAATTGTCAATGTTTTTTTTAAAAACAATTTAATAAATAATCCAAACGTTTTGACCCGTTTTGGGTCATCCTCAGTGAAGCTGGGATAAAAGATATGATACATAGTGTTAAACAACTTTATAAAATATTAATATAAATTTGCGAAAAAATACAATGAATTTTTACCTGATTGGATACATAACTTAAGACCACTAGTTGAAACTGTCAACTAGTTCTTTTCAAGTGCAATCTAATGTTGACTGAACAAATTAATTTTATGTTCAGTCAACATTAGATTGCACTTGAAAAGGACCCGATTAAGAGTTCGAAACGTTGCGACTTAAATATATATCACTTTTTATGCCAGTTTGATCGAATTTTTAGAAGAATTTCCCCGTGTAAAGGACCACTGGCGACAATAAGCCGCACTCAATTTAAATCCATTTATGTTTAAATGGATTAGAATCGATCGTTTATCCTGGATAATCGTTCCTTAATTTATTGTGCACACTTTAAATCCAAAAATGACATTCAGGAAGTACAATTGAGAGCCCAAGAAGAAGAAATGATATGTTAATGATGTCGGTTGGACAATTTAAAAAATGAAGTACCTACATTGTACTTTTCAAGCCTATTGCTTAAATGAATAATGAAAAATAAGAGAGATTAAAAGTGTAAGAAATAAAATGTCTTTAGAATATCGTTTTATTGAAATTTCTTCACGGCGCTCACATATTTCAGGGGCAATAAAGATGATATATTTGTGTCGAATAAAAATAAGGAAACCGCTCGTAAAAGGAAATCAATTCCTGAGGGGGAATCTCATCGGCGTTAATGATGTGGGGGTAGTTGTCGTGTAAGTTTCGCCATTTGCCAAAGATTCGTAAGAATCGTCTTAATGAAACTTCTGAGTTTGGAATTTCTGCGATTTAAGTTTTCTTGCGCGTCGCTATTATTAGCCTTTTTATAATTAATCGACGAATATCGCAGATTATTATATATTAAATAGTCCTTTTTGTCTTTATCTCTATTGCCTTAATGTCTTCTTTCGAAGCAGAGGATTAAATATAGACGCAATATGAAAGAATGTCCTTTAGGATTTGTGACAATCTTTTGAAGCTCTCAGCCCTTTCTTTTAAAATCTTAGATTTCTGGGTCGAAAAAGAGACGTCAAAATCTTCCGTTGTGTTTTTTTGCCGCTTCTGACATAAGAAGTTGGAAGGCAAGATCGTGATAAACTGGCTTCGCGATTCGGGAATGGATAAAAACGATTCTAATTTTATAAAGTTACAAACTGTCTTTGTCATTCCCGCGGCCGCGCGTCCACCCTCGGTGTCGCGTAAAATTGAATTCAGAATCGGGTCGGTCGTGAGGCGAAGGTCGGAAGTTGATTTCCCGAGTTAACTGCCGAGAGTGACAGGTCGTCGGAAACCGAATCCGTCAAATGCAAGAAAACTTTCGGGCGTACCGTCCTACCGGCGCCATGGGCGAATTGGGAAATGACAAAGGGAAACTCGAAAAGAAACTATTTCTGATAATCGCGGGGTGAGAGACGATCTGAAAGAAAGCAAGTCGATACCAATTTGTTACACATTTGTCATCCGTAGGGAAGGTGTGAAAAATTAATTTAATCGAGAGAGAAAGAGAAATATCATATTTTCCACCCGACGGCAATTTAAGCGTCAATAGTACGTGATCGCAAATTAGATTTAAACGATTCTCAAATTTGAAGCACGTAATGAAAGGTCAGTGCACGGGGTGCGCGATTTAAATTTCGACCACGTTCGTTCCCGGCGTGCTACGGTAAGCAAGTCTAGTGAGGAATAACGAAGATCGGAAAAACTACGCGCACTACTTCTCCCCTTTGTCGGTGAGACAGATGGGGAGACATTAGAGAGACCGTTCTTTCCCGAAGGGATTCAGGGATTCTCGGCGATTCGCCGATGGATGCGCCGGACGAATTCAAATCATCCATCGCCGGGCAAATGACGGCGTAAACAAGGCGCGAGTCTCCTAATGCGAGCGTGACGAGCATCCGCGAGCGCTCGCGCTCGCGGTGAGCGGCGTCGGCAGACCCTCGACCTCGCGTGAGGGTTCGAAGGGTCTTCGTTTGATGATAAACGAGGTCGGGAGTTAGGATCGAGCGTGAGAAGATTTGCGACAGTGCAAGTAGAACGGCTCTCCCGTGCTGTCTGAAAGCTCTACGGGACTTACCCCTCCCAGAGGGTCCCGCAAGATGCATTCTTCCTGCAGGGAAAGGCGGAAGAGATTCTCCCCGCATACGTCATAGCTATAATTTTATCTGACGTCTTGGGGGATGGGCCGGTCGCGTTCTCCATGCGCCGAGATCTCTTTTGCTGATTTTTCGCGTCTCCGACAACCGACGCAGAAATTTCAGATTGAAAATGATCCGTTATCGACATTGTCCGCGACCGAGATACACCCGATAAGAACTGCCCGCATGGAAACAAATTCTTTGAGACACGAGGATCCTGAGAGGGTCCTTCCTTCAATAGCCCGAAAGGGACGACGGTAAGGAAAACGACGAGATTTTACTCGTCCGCGCTTTCTCGGCCCGCCCTCGATCCCCCGCCCGGATCGATACCGTTTTATCTGCCGCGCTCCTTTCCGTTTTTCTTTCGTTCCTTGAACGCGGCATGCACCCTCGCCGTCCTCTGTCCCGCCTTCCTTTCTTCGCCCCTGTTTATGCAGGCCACGACACGCACGCCAATTCAATTCCGTTTTCGAACCTGGCAGGCGATACAACCTACTCGCATCGAAAGTGAAGTCGCTCCTTCCTCTTCGCTCAGGCTTTTACTCTCTTCTTTTACTTTATTTTGTTTATCGGGAAAGATATCTGATACCGCGTTGTGGTTTCAGTGCTGATTCTAAAGGAGCGAGCATTTCCGCTGTAAGCTCGATTGACGAGAAATTACATATATGTAGATTCCAAATGTACTCGAGTTACAATGGAACTTTACGTGACATATTTATACTGAATTTTCGATGCAAATACGTAAGGTGATATCATCTTTTAACTGCAAGAAGCATAAAGAGACGTAATTTCACGTAATTTAAGGATCGCCTTAAATATCTCTTGAAATGTTTCGCAGCCAGTAAAATGATCTGCGTAGCATCCACGCGGATCATTTTTTGGCTAAATACTTTTTGAACGTGTAGACAAAGTTAAATAAAAATTGACTATAAACAGGCCTCAGTGTGCACTCACAATGCGCACTAGTGCAAGCAATCGAATTCGCTATAAGATGTAAAGGATTAATTCATTTACGAGTCAGATCGTATCGGGTCAGATTCGATCGCCTTCGAATGCTGTATAGCTCATTTTGGCACAACGATATATAACATCCGGGCTCTTTGTTCACGCGCGACTTCCGAGCAACTGTCTGCACGCCGCATTACGAGGAGAGAACACTTGGGCCGCTCCTTTCCCTCTTCGGATTAATTTATGGCCCCGTAAAAGAGGAGGAGATTGTCTTTGCTCGCGCCCTCCGTGGTTTGGCAGCGACGTTTTTACGATTCGCGCCCATTGTCTGCCCTCGCGGAATGAGCGCTGCCAATTTTCGTCCGCACCTGAAAGCACGCTCGGGGGAGAAGACAATCTCTGCCTTTCTTTTCCTTTTTCTTTTCGCAGGACGCGCTCGATCGCGCCGAGCGGCGCATTCGCGGTGAAATTGCATCGTTAAAAGACACCTAAGCGCGTGGCTTTTCCTTTAGATTGGCCCACCGTCCAGCGGCGCGTCGATTATATTCAAGTGTAATCTCTGGATATTTCTGGGATGCTTCTGGGTAGACCGAAGCATTGATATACAGTCTTTTCCAACAAAATAAAAGAGACCAAAAGATTACTTCGAGACTCTCGCAAAAATGACGTAATGCATATTCACGCAAAAAGACGATTACAGAATCGTGTTCAAAGAAGCATCTTATTGAGCCTGAACTCTTAGCTTTTAAACTCCGTAAAGTTCTCTTCTCGGCGACGCTACTACTCCAAATGGGGTTTGAAAGTCGACCGTGAAAAATTGATAAAGAAGCTTCAACCTTGAGATTATGCACGAAGTTGAATTTTTCTTTTCTTGAAGTCTCTTTGAGATGTTAAAGTCTTTTCGATAAAATACTTTTTTAGAAATTATACAACTTTTTTCTAACAATTATAGAAACGCGCGTTCAATTCTTTTTAATAGAAATACAAAAGTCCCTGCGCGATGGTAGTACAATTTAACAGCAATAAATATTCGATTAATAACAAATGAAAATATACTACGAGGAAGTTGTGCAATTTAATTTATTTCAAAATTGACGTTCCTTTGTCAATTTTTTACAATCGCTATTTTCATATGACGCTATTTGAAGCAGAAGTCCTGCCGCGAGCAAAGCTTGATAGAATTCGAAAGCTGAGATATCGGGCTTTGAAATGCTTCTTTATGCATTGCTGCTATTTTCCGCGAAAGTTACATAAATTGTAATTTCACTGGAACATGTGTTTCAACCATAAACTATATAAAACGTCCGAAGGAACATAACATATAAAATATTAATTTAGCAACAAAAATACATGAAGAAACTAAAAGAGATTAACGGAGATAATCGTAATCGCTATTTTCCCTACATCTTTTAGTAATTTGGATAAAACAGTACTTTGTCTATATCGATGAACGGGAAAATATTTGTTTGCCACTGAATTACAATTAAAATAAATGTAAAAGTCGTGTAATATCTCTTTTATTTCGTTAATCGACTACTGGCGATTACAATATTCCCACTTGGATTACGGTTCCTCAAAGCAACGATAAAATCTTAATAAAGTTACGTATTATAAAAATAGTAATGGCGTCGATTATTATAATGGAAAAAATAGCCACATTTCCTTTGTTTTGATATGAAGAGGCACGAGGACCGCGATAACTGCAAATCGATATCGTACGTGGCGCCAAGATCGACATATATCTATCGTGCGGTGGCGCGAGGAGTGCGAGGACGAGGGATAAAGCATCGCGCAGTTGGGTTCTTTGTCCCGGCGACTACATCCAGCGGAAACCTCCTCCCCCGCCGAGCTCCCGGCCCGAAGGGCACTGCGAGGTAGGGCTCATCCCGTGGATAGCGACGGTGTTTCCCTCCGCCGCTGGCCGTGTGGGAGGGCGGCTTGTTTGAATTATAGCTTCGTAAATTCAAAGACGTAACTCTGGAACTACGGTGCCGTAGCCCGGCCCTGGCGCCTCGTGTCCTTAGTAGACCGTTTTATCGAAATAACGCGCGCGGGGGGACCATCGTCGAGCTACCCCCGGCGCTACCCAGTAATATAATAATAACGACGCGGCCGTAATCCAGGGGTGGTTTTGTCTCTCCCGGGCTAGAGCTTACCGTATGGCCAGTAATTTCGGTCAACCGTCCGTCGCAGGTCCTACTGCCGGCCCAAAATGTACCATAGCGCCTGATAATAGCAGTAATTGGACATTCAAATTATTATGTGCGCGCGACGCTCCCTACTCGCGTACGACGCGTACGCTTTTATCCTATTATTTATATATTATCGCGAGCTTTCATTAAATATTATTACAGTAACGTTATACTTTTTCCTCTGCATTTATATAAATGTGTAATTCTGCGCGGAATACGTTTCTCACTCCCCGGTAAAGAGAAAAAAAGAGAGCTGGTCTGCTACGGATAACTACGTTTTACTGCAAGAGCTAAAATCTCGTGCTCTCTTATTGTTATCATTATTATTATTACATCTGCGGATTCGAGTACCAATTTAGCCCACAATGGCCTATAAAACATGCCACATGCAACGTAACGTCTCCCGAGAGCATCAATCTGTCGTGTGCATGAGCGGAACGATCGAGCGGTCTGCGAGCGCAGGAAGATACATTCGTCGCGGGTCACCTATTTATGTGCGCCGGCGTTAACAGTCTTCTCGCGGCGATAAATTCAAAGAGGGTACCGGGGGAGCCGATGGAAAGGGTCCGCCTTGTCGCGCAGTCAACGTCGCATTACGACTTTCCGCGAGTAGCCCGCCGAAAGCTCCAGGAAAGCGTGCGACCCTCGCCGATTGGCGGCGAGGGAGAGGAAAGAGAGCGAGGCCCCCGGAAATCACGAGGGTTGCTCCTGGGCTTTTCCCACGCGGATATCGCGGATATCTTGGAGAAACTGGCGTCGCCCACCTTCACGGGCTCTAGCGCCGTCGAAGTGGATGTTCTCCGGAGGATCTTCCGAGTTCTTCCGCCCGCATCCCACGGGGGGGATACGGGCGAGTTACAGCGATTTCTCGTTAGCAAAACACGTATTCGCTGTTCGACTCTCCGTCACCCTTCGCCGATTCCGGGCTTAGCAGGCGCGCGTCAGAATCGAGAACGTTGACCGTGAAAACGAAACACTCGATATCGCGCGAGTCAATGGATATAATGTAAAAAATATTGCGTACGAAGGAATGTAAATATACGCACTGGCGTAAATGTAATTCCACGCGCGGTTCTGTAGATCGCAATGTTAATCATTTCGGCGACATTAGGGAAATAAAACAGCGCCACACGCGATAAAATAAGTAACAGTTGTAATAGCACCTGCAATTATTAATGAAATTAATATTAAAATGCGATTTGAATTAAAATATAATTAAAATTAACATTTGCTGCAATACATTGATTTTCGATAGCTACGCTCGCGCTGACGATGGCGTAACAGGGAAATAATGTTCGCGGAATTGGCTGTTATAACGAGATGACATTCGGTGTTTCCGGCGCAATCGGGATTTATCAGCGGAGTGCGTGCGACAGTCCGCTCGATTCAGCGGGCGGCAGCAGGGTAATTAATTAGGTGAACCCTCCGGAGGTGGTCCTTGTGCGTGAATGGCGATGGCACGGGGTCGAAAAGGCGGACAAAGGTCCGGAGCGGGTGTGTAGCTTTGACACTCACCAACGGCGCTATTACGGGTAAAGAGGGCGAAGCCAAAATACGCGGTAAGGGGGCGCCGATGTGATGGGAGACGGGAAAGAATATACGTAAGAGAGAGCGAAAGAGGGAGTGCGATCGGTAGAACAAACGGAAGTCTGGAGTAAGAGGGGCCTCGCTACGACTTCCGAGACTGGGAGGCCACGCGAGGATGGTGTCAACGTGTTTTGGGTGGAATCCAAAATCTTTTGGGAATTGGGATAAAGAGATCCCTTCCATAAATCTCATCTTCTTTCTTTCGATCTATCGGCCCCTTTCTCGATTATCGGGTGTAAATGTCGCTCTACTTCCGCGATATCTGCGGTCTAATTACACGCGAACAATGGCATACTTATACGTATGTATTTTCACTTTGCGACGTGTACAGTGCCTTTGCGTCTCTCGAGAAGCACACGGGAAAGAAATGCTGTTGAATTAGAAAGAAAATTAAGTTGCTTGAATCAAACGTTAACGTCACGGGCTGCCACAAACATAAATAATTCACTCAATTGTATTTGCTGTGGATTTTTCATTTTAAGCGTTGAACTAAATTTCCAGATTATTAAGACATCTAATGTTTTTTTATTCATTAATACTGTCGTTTCAACGATATTATTTCAATCACACCGATCTTGTTGATACAACATCATTTTTTCCCCGTGCAGACTTGAATCGATCTTCTGTAATCGTTGCATTTGACTCGAAATCTTATTTGCCACATACGTGAGAATGCACGTTTTGAGAAACGCTGTAACGTTCCACGGGCATTCATTCTGCATCGAATATCTCGAATCTGATAAATCGGGACGTGAGGCTGCTGCACTATAAATCTCGCCCCGACGTCCTGCCTTAAGAGTTTTCCTCGGTACGATTTATCGACGCATGGGTCGCGAGAGTGAATTTTACATATCGATCAACCGACCCTTCGTTTTGAATACGTTCGGATGTAATGGGGTCTCGGGCCTTCGCGGCGAGTTAAAAATCGAGCGACGAAGTCGGGGAACGATAACGAGCGAGAGGAGAAGCAAACGGGTCGACCGTCATCTACAACGAATCCGAATACGTCCGCGTTACGTATGCCCGAGGCGCGAAATTACTTTCATTCGTCAAAACTGTCACCGAGCCCGCCGTCGCGGGGGAGACAACACAAATACATTTAATATTAATGACGCTCGCGGTCTATCTATGTAACATTTCGTAGGATTCAGGAAGAAGCATAAAAGCGCGCACCGTTACGAGCGAAATAGGATACATTGCAATTCCATGTGATAATCTAATGCACGCTCTAAAAATCCATCAGTGGATTATCACTGAAAGCAGTGAACAGTCACTGATTTGCAGTTATAAGTAGAGGAAAGCTCCCTATTATGAGACAGGATCCTAAAATGGAATAGCGGAGTTTCTGCTAAATTAATAGGAATCATCTGTTGATTCCACCATGAATTTTTTGCCCTTGGACTGAAGTCTCTTTAGTGGAAAATTGATTGTTAGATCGTGTAATCGTGGCGAAGAAAGATTTACGATTGAATTTGGACGTTGAAAACCTGCTATCTTATATTAGAATCCTGTCTCATAGCAGAGGCCTTTCCTCTGTACGATTAAAAGTCACAGTAGTATACTTATAACTGTGAATCAGTGATTGTTCACGGTTTTCAGTGATAAATCACTGATTCAATTTTAGAGAGCAAGGTACAAAACAGAGAGAAGCCGACTGATCTCTTTCGTAAGGTTGTATCTCGATTTTACGCAGCTTCTGGTTTCTATCATGCTTGAACGACTTATTCTGGATCAGAGCATTTTCCTACATAAAAAAGGGCGTGTTAAGTCCATAGTTAAAAGCCTCGAAGTATTGTTGTCGCTTTTCCGAGATGCTGATATTTCGCGGAATTAGAACTTGGACCAAGTACTAGCGCCATAGACACAGTTTAATCAAAAACTAATACTAAAGCAACTAGTTTGTATAAATATCCGTTGTTATATTTGGCGCAATTTGTTGATATCATTACTTTTGTAGAGAAGATACTTTTGTAGAGAAGATGTTTGTGGAGACAATACTTTTGTATAGAGAAGATATTTTTGTAAAGAAGATTAAGAGAATTACTTTTGTAGAGAAGATACTTTTGTAGAGAAGATTTTTGTGGGGACAATATTTTTGTATATAGAGGATATTTTTGCAATGAAGATACTTGTGCAGAAAAGATATTTTTGTAGAGAATATATACTTTTACAAGCAGAAAAGATATTTTTGTAGAGAATATATACTTTTACAAAAAAGAGTAACAAAATACAATCGGTTGAATTGGAGCTTATACTTGGCGCTTTTTTTTACCTTTTTTTTAAAAAGGTAAGTTTTTTAGGTATACTTATAACTGTGAATCAGTGATTGTTCACTGTTTTCAGTGATAAATCACTGATTCAATTTTAGAGAGCAAGGTACAAAACAGAGAGAAGCCGACTGATCTCTTTCGTAAGGTTGTATCTCGATTTTACGCAGCTTCTGGTTTCTATCATGCTTGAACGACTTATTCTGGATCAGAGTATTTTCCTACATAAAAAGGGCGTGTTAAGTCCATAGTTAAAAGTCTCGAAGTATTGTTGTCGCTTTTCCGAGATGCTGATTGGCTGCCTCGCTTGTGCGAGAGTCGTGTTATTTGCAGCTGCCAAACCATGCGAATTTTTAGAGAGAGAGCAAACGGCGCGCGCGATTGTATTGTCCAGTAAGCACAAAAATCGAGAATTGCGTAAAATCGAGATACGACTTTGCGAAAGAGATCGGTCGAAAAGCTTTAAATCTCCTACATTTACGGGTATTATAGCGCGGTTGTGCTAATATCCCTCTCGAATTTTCCTTTTTTGCAGCAAGGTCCTAAAGTTTCCGAGCCATGGATATAAAAAAAGACGATAAAACGAAACGGAGTTAGTTTCCAGAATTAAAAAGATATTAAAACTTATATCGTGAAGGCGTTTTATCGCGGCAAGGCCGTGTAAAAACCCAATCTCTTCTACCAATTCCAAATCCTACGATAGCTATCTAACGGTGCTCCATCGAGAGATTCCGGTAGATTAGTCTGTCGATAAAAAAAAACTCTCGGCACTTTCGCACAAGTCTGTGCACTTCCCTTTCAATCCCTGCCGATCGTGGAAGGCGCTGAATCTCCCTCCCCCTCCCCGGCTAGCGAAGAAAACAGTCCGTTGGGATGCCAGTCGATGCACTGCCCAGTAACCGTGGTCATCCCTTATCTCTCTTGATTTCCCGCGAACTGGGATAAGCGTAAAAAAAAAATCGTCTAGACGCATTCTGTACAGTTAGCATAAAACCGCGACGGACGAGCCGCGGTCGATATCGCGGGAGAATCTGTAGTCAGGAGTGTAGGTATCTGTGATACGAAATTGCGTGGTGTGTCAACCCTTCCGGGACAGATCTCCGCCGAACTGTTTCGGAACGAGACGAGGGTAAAAGGCATCGATCGAATTGCATGTGCATGCGAGGGTCGAGCGCTCTTCGCCCGAGCCGGGCTCGTCATCGCGCGGGAGAGGAACATTTTCGCGTGCAAAAATATTCGGGGGGGGGGGGGATCACCCGATTGTGCTCGACGGACCGTGCGCTCTTCATCCCGTTGTACGCGAGGATTGGCTAATTTCGATGGGGGGGAAAAAAAGAGGAAGGGCGCGCGCTCGATAAAAAATTTCGCCCACTCCCGGCGCTCTCGCTCCTGTAATGTAGATCCGGCGAGTCATTTGGACGAAAGGCTCGACGAGCTGTCCGCTTTCTTTTTCCTTGCCTGCTCTCGCGACGACCCCCGGCGAAAGGCCCGGTGCATCCGAGAGGTCGAGAACGGAGTGCGAGCAATTTGTCTTACGGGCGACCGTCCTGTCGACGCGCCCCGCGAGTGATTCTTTGAGCCGGGATTAATGGTCACACGTCGGTCAGTTTGTTAATCGAATTTCATCGTCGAACTCTTCCGAAGGAAGCGTGCGAAGTGCGAGGAAGCAATCGGCACGTTGACACGCTGGGCGCTATTTTATATTTTCGAACGTTGCCGAACGTGATTTATCGGTGTGATTTATCCTAGTTGAAAGTCGAGAGAGGCTAATACAGAATGAGAGAAAGGAAATAAATTACTTACTTTTCGAACTTATCAAAAATAACATAGAGGAGAGCCGTCTATTATGAGATCGGCTTTTAACATGGCGAAATTAATTGACATCATCTGTTGGCTCCATCACGAATTGATTGCACTTGAAGTGAAATCTGTTTAGAGGAAAATTGATCGTTAGATCGTGTAATCGTTGCGAAAAAAGAATTGCGATTGAATTTGGGCGTCTGCTATCTCATATTAGAATCCTATCTTATAATAGAGAACTTTCCTCTACTGAAGAACCGGCGAGTGTTCTTTCTATATTTATGTAATAATCCATTATGTTTAAACGGAAAAAATCGTACTCTTAGATGTGTTTTACGATTCAGTTTTTCACCCCGATACATCGCGGCAGACTTACGAAGCGCCAAGTGGACTTTATCTCGCAGTTGATGCACTCCCGGTGCGAGAGTCGTAACCTTGGCCTGAAAACAATGAAATTTCAGCGTGTCCCGCGTTTTCAATCTCTCCGTCTGGTACGCCCTGCGAAACTTTTTGCGCGAAGGATGAAGCCGACAGACAGGGGTTTGAATTTCAAATTGCGGCGCGGCGTTCCCCTTTTTTCCCCCCCCGGCTCTTTTGCCTTTTTACACGGCCACCGGACAGTACAGTGGGTGGTACATTTTGTTTGACCGCTCGGAGCCCCTTCTCGTTATACCCCGGGCATGATATACAGGAAACGTCATGGGCGGCCATCAAATAACAACGGTTTACAATCTGCGATACTAACGCACCGGAATACACGGGATATATATCGTTTGACGGTATTACGGTTGTGCGCCGTATCAATTAAGATAATTTCGTTGAATGCGAAAGAGGACGGGGCTGCATAAAAATTAAATCCAAACACAACGTGCATACGTTTTTCGCCCGGGCAACAATTCGGTGCTTACTCTCCGAGATTCGCTTCGTCTGGGTAAACACCGGCTGAATTACCGTCAGGCAAACATGCGAAAGAGAGCTGCGAGGTAAAGGCCGTCTTACGGCCGATCTGCCTTGCTTGGCGATAATTCCCGGGCAAACAAATGAGAAGAAGGGTACGAAAATCCGGAGGACGATTGATTTAACGCAGAGAGACGGCGTCAACGCTTGACTTGTTCTATCCCTTCAGCGACACAATTTCAAATTCTATTGTATAACAAAATATATGTATGTATGAAATATTGAACCCGAAACACAGTTTCTTTAAGATCAAACAAAGAGTTGGACTCGACTAAAAGGTTTCGTCCTGCATTTTCTATGAGCCTAAGTAAGTTTTAGGTGGATTAAGTGAATTATTATCTGGGTCTCTTCTATTTTCTACAATTTAACGCCATTTTTCGGCACTGGAACTTTTGCAGCTCGATATCTCTGCAACGTTAAATAGGTACACTCTGATACTGACATATCTACGATCATCTTGACGAGACCTTTCGTTTGGTACCTACACTGTGACCAAAATCGAATGCGAGAAAAATGGGGCCGATCTTGTCCTCACTCTTTTCGATAAATTTTGACCTTACTGGGCTTTTGTTTAAGACTGGAATCTCTAAGGGCCAGTTTCACAAACGTCGTTTAACTGCTAACCCATGGTTAATTGATCCTCCATCTCTTCTCGGATAACAAAATAGAGAAAGGTAGGAAGTCGACTGAACTCTGGTTAACAGTTAACCGATGTTTGTGAAACTGGACCTTAGAAAATTCATATCTATTTCTTCAAATCTAGCAAATGTTTTAGTACAAGTAAATAAAAATTTAGTAGATTCGAATATGTATAATTTCGACGTGTCTCATCTGTTCAATCCAAATAAATCTTTTTTCTGGGTGTAATAGTATATAACGGCAGTACATGAAGCTTCTATTCCGTCGCAATGTAAAAATAGTGATATATTATACATAACGCGAGTTGAAAGCTCTTGATTTGACCTTTTCCTTCTATAAGAGATTACTTATTATTTGATATGCAGTCGCAGTCCAGCCATCTTACTTTACTTATTTTCCACTCATTGTACGGGAACTATAATCTCATTCTAATCTCCATTAACGCGGCTTGTCCATCAAAGTTCATAACGTATCTCGCCATCTGTGATTAAATGCTTCGCCAAATGGAGGAGCAAGTAAGAAGCGAGATCATGACGGGTCGGTTCGGGTAAACGGACATTAAAACATCAAGTAACCCGACGGATTGCGGCACGTCGACCCGGTGCAAACCGCACTCTCGCTCCTTATACTGCGCTACGGGCAATCCCTACAGCCGCCGTAGAATTAATTGCGCTCGCTAATTACTTGGCGTCGCCGAAACAACAGAATCCATTATTAGCCGCGAGTATTTCCACCCTCTCACCTTCCCGTGAATGACGATTTAATGGAAATTTCCTGACATTTAACGGATACAATGGCCTATTAATTATAAAACAATAAGTATCGAACTATCGAAAAGAGACGGACGAACTTTTCTTACCAATAATGCAACTTATTTTTGAATTATTTTAATTGTCCCCGAAGCGTTGGAGATAAAAACTTTAGTAGTTTTTTAATTTTTTAATCTTAGATTTTCCTTTCTTAACAATTCTCTCGACCATTGTAACGGTCTCGTACCGTTTAAATAATAAAAAAAATGTATAAGAGTTTATATTCGAAGACTCCAACTCATCGTGAAATTGTAATAAACGTTGCACCTGGAATTACTATCCAGTTTCAATTTGCACTCTCGCGACGTCAGTCTGAAAGTTAAATCAGGAGGATTGACTGGACATACGTCACGTGTAGCACTTTGAGAGTACCAGGAGGCTTCACGTCGCGAATGAGAGAATGAAGGAATACTTTCGTCGGATTTACGGCAGGTAGTCGTGGTTTATCGCCAGTCACGCAGTCGGATTTAATTACTCAGCGCAGTAGGGAAGATCGAGAAAGAGGCGACCACTTGGGATCTAGAGGAACACTCACGCCCCTACGTTGAAAGTGGTATGAGTCACGCCTCGTAAGATCATCAAACAATTTGCATGAAAATGCATGTGCCTCCTACTTTTCCGACTTCATGAATTATTCAAGCAACGAAATCGCATTAAAATTACGTTTGGGGTTAGAAAAAGAGCGTCGGGGTGGGGGGGAGGGGGAGGGGAGAGTTGAGCCAATGTGGAATTTTTTGTGCAAACGTGATAATTCTGCAAATCGCTCGTAACCGTCAACATTGCAAAGGTTAAATAAATGCTCCAACGGGATCGGTACGCGTGGAATCGATCGCGGCATTAATTTACAATTCCTCGATGCACCTTCCGCTTCTTGCGCCATCGAGTTTCATCCTGAGCTTCATCTGACTTTTAAAGAAACGTCGAATAAAATTTAATCAAGCGGATAATATTCACGTGAAATTATTAACGTCGAATAATTGACTATGCATGATCGCTTTTTGCGGGCGCACCACGTGGCGGGAAAGCCGTCGGGGGCCGTGGGCGCGTCGCGCGAGTTTTATTCACGAAACGTCCTGACAACTTTATTCTCGAACTTGCCACGGGGAGAAAATAACTTTCCGGAGAACAGATTCGAATTCGAGCCGTGCGCTACAGAGAAATTGGATTTACGCGCTCGCAGTTTCAATCTTCCACCGGCGGTTGCAGGACGCATGAGAATTTAACTCGACACATGTAGGTTCCGCTATCCTAGTATTCTCCACCGGTTCCGCTGTTTACACGACGCGTAGATATAGTGGGCCATAAATGTATAATACATTTTTCGAATTATACACGGAAAAAAATAATTTTGCTGTGATAGCAAAATCGCCGTTGCTACTGCATATTCATAGTAATAGCAATAAAATTTAGTTGATAGAACTAATTTTACGAATTATTCGTCATTATAGCAAAATCTATTTTGTTGCGAGAATAGAAAAAAATTTGTTGAGTGTATTTGTAATTACAATCACATAAATTTGCTACTGAAGCAAAATAATATATTCTTAGCAAATACATTTGCTGTCACAACGAAATCCCGATACGCCTGATTCCCTCCTGAATAGATAGCACTAGTACCACATACTGCCGCGATGTGGCGACCGCGCGTCTTTCTCGTAAGTAAAAATCGTCCCATATTAGTATAAAAGGCGAGCCGATATGATGCGAGAGCGAGTTATCTGGATCATGGATAGACCTCAATAACCTGAATATACTTTTGATGACTATGTGATTTAACA
>NW_011967080.1:17814-26074 GCF_000949405.1 Vollenhovia emeryi
TAATTTAACAATTAGTTACAAAGTGAATTTTTTAATAGGAAGCCTATTGATACCCCACCCCATATTAAAAACTGTAAGGAGCAACAAAGGGCCCTGTCAGGGCTGCCTGAACCCTACTAAAATTTCTGCTCGGGATAATTTGTTAATCCAGCAAATTATATCCAGCAAATTGCGATTAGTATTCGTAACAAATCTTCTTGCTGTCCATATAATAACGAACAGATTTTGCTACAACAGCAAAAAATCTGCTGTGTCAGCAAATTATTTTTCTCCGTGTACCGAACAGGAAATCGCCAGGTATGCAACAAACGCCGCATATCGCATTTTAACACGCGATCCTTCCAATGATGTACACTTTTTCATTTAACTTATTAAAAAATTTGATTTTTAATAACAAATAAACTTTTTCATACTCGTCGGGGATTTAAGGACGGCGAGAAAATGCGTAACCTCTCTATATATTTGGTGGTAGGTGGGTATATGCTATCTGGCAGCCGAGCTGACGATAGCGCTGGATTTACTTTTACTACCTCATTAATGTTACACATTTTATTACCGCCGCCGTTTTGCTACCCTCGCTTCCTCCCCATAGTATTCCCGTATATAGCGAGCTACTTCGCTTCCAGAGTTTACGATCGGAAGAGGCAAGAGAAGAAACGAGAATGAGTTTGGCAGCCGCCATTTTAGGTAGATTTACCGTTTCAGAATTTTACTAGAATGGTTTCGTTAAATCCCGCGTCTTCCGTAACTCACCCTCTCCCTCCCTACGATTGTAGAAAATCGCGAGGCATCAATATTTCGGCGTTGATAATTGATGATAGAAGTCTATGATTATATTTCTTTGTTTAATAGTAGCATCTGATTAAGTACCATATTTTCGTATAACTCATTTTTTAATGTTGCTTAATATTATTAAATGTTAAATAAATTATTCCTCTATAAAAAAGATATTCCACAAATTTAAGTAGCTTCTTGTCGCCAGTGGTAATTAACCAAGGGGATTTTTTTTTTCAAATCGACCAACCTGGCGAAAATAATAATCTTTATTTTAGTCACGACGTTTCGACCCCTTCATCGGGTTCTTTTTAAGTACAATCTAAAGTTGACTGAACAGGCCCTTTTAATTTATACCGAAACAGGGTTCATGAGTCTGTGGCAGCAATTCATGATATCATACGAGTATATGTAGAGGTGTGACAGTTTGATGTTATTTTTTGGCATTCTTTGCGTTTTGCTTTCCCAGATTTTGCGTTATTTTGATAATGTTTTTGATAATGCCGTAGTCAGAGGTGGACAGGACTTCAATAAGACGACTTAGGCCCGGTTTCACCAACATCGCTTAATTTTAAACTTAGTTTAATTCGTTCTTTGTCTCCTTCCAACTGTTTTTTTAGAAAGAGGCAAAGAACGAATTAAGCTAAGCTTAAAGCTAAACAACGGTGAAACCGGGCCTTAATGTTTGCTAGAACAATTTACGACATTTATTGAGGCTAAACATATGTTAGAAAATTTAACATAAAACATAACATATTAAAATAGCATGGAACAAATTACTGAAATGACATTTTCAGGCTATAAATAACATATTTAAAAAAGTAAACAAAAACCAGTCTTAGGCATAAATCTCTTTGGTTTAGGATACAACATTGACGTTAGAAATGTTTACTAAGGAAAACAAAAAGCTTCTTTGTACTGCAATAACAAAAACATTCGTATAATATCTTACAATTAGTAGTACGTTATTTCTCGTATGTGCGTGGGATATACACGGAATATAGACATGTGCCTGATCCGGTACGCCTGATTCCCTCCTGAATAGATAGCACTAGTACCACATACTGCCGCGACGTGGCGACCGCGCGTTAGTCTTTCTCGTAAGTAAAAATCGTCCCGTATTAGCATAAAAGGCGAGCCGATACGGTGCGAGAGCGAGTTGTCTGGATCATGGCTAAACCTCAATAACCTGAATAATCGTAGTTCTTCGCCAACCCAACGTTGAGCACGATGTCGATTACGACGATTACGAAAATAGCCATAATTTTTATTCAGGCCTGACGTTTTCATTCTCTGATATCAAAAATTGTAGAATTAAAGTTATTAGATTAGACGTTTTACAAATTGTAGAATTGAAGGGGACGGAGATACGGTGGCCGCTGCGGACGTGTCCGATGGCGAGAACTACGATTATAACAATCCAAACGACACGCTCGAGTAACGAATAAAAATAAAATATAATAAGAAGTCATAGTATTTAAGATAACTAGAAATGTCATTAATAAATAAAACATTAATCTGACAATACAAAGTATATGAAAAAAGTGTGTAAATTAGAAATTTGCACATGGCTTCCTCATAGAGGAAGCTTTAAGAGCGAAATAAGAATATGCAAACTTGGAAATCATTATTAAAGAAAATTTGCGATAGTTACAGCAACCACAGATATTTCTCAAAAACAATTCAAAAGCACATAACTCCGCAAGTACCTAACGAAAATATACTTTATTATAGTGTTTTTGAAAGCTCTTGAGGTAAGCTATAAGAATATGTATTAAAAAAAAGGGTTTCCATTAAAAACTTTCAAGGTGATCTTTACGTGACCTTGAGGAAGCTGTTCAAGGTCATATTGATATTACTATGTAATGCATTACTTAAAACCGTACAACTTTCATGTTTAACATTTTTTTCCATCTTACATATTTAAAAAGTTATTTAGAGGTACTTTATAAGGATACATACAGACATATGTTACATACATACATACCGACATTTTTTCTGAATGTGATTTTTGGACGTTTCGGAACATTCTAAACATGTTTTCAAAGAAAACTGGATAAAAAATTTTTTCACGAAAACAAAGCTTCCTCTATGAGGAAGCAATTGCAATTTTTGATGTTATTTGGACGCTATTTTGCGTGTTGAGGATCATTTTGCGTTTTAAAAACGTGTTAAAACGCAAGTTGAGGAGTCCAAAATGTAAAGAAATGACATTAAAAACATTCCTGGGACATTTTACGATATTTTGCGTATAAAAATAACATCAAAATGTCACACCTGTACATATATGTCTCGGTAGTCAGTGGATTTATTATGGTGATGTCAATTTATTCGAATAAAACTTATCTGAGATGCGCAAACATACGGTTGCTACTTGGTAATTTAAAAAATTGACATCACCATTATAAGTCCACTGACTACCGAGACATATATGATATTTTAAATCCGCTGCTACAGACTCATGAACCAATTCTGTTTCGGCATAAATTAAAATCCTTTGTAACGCATACTATTTTACTAAAAGTTTCTTTTCTTGTATTGCGGGTTATACTTTTATAATTTGTTTCCAAATTGTGCTTGAACCCGGACCTGATTAAGAGGTCGAAACGTCGTGACTTAAATATATATCACTTTTTATGCCAGTTTGGTCGATTTTTTAAAAGACTTTCCCCGTATAAATTAAAATGTTCACTCAACTTTAGATTGTCTTAACTTGAAAAGGGGTCGAAACGTCGTGACTAAAATAAAGGCTATCATTTTTGCCAGTTTGGTCGATTTAAAAGAAAAATTTCCCTTAAGAAGATATTATTTAATTACATAAATGTGTTGTAAAATCTGTATGCACCTCGACGCACTTGCGAATACTTAACGTTCGTGAAATACGATTGAAATACGACGAGCGAAGCGTTTACAGTTAAAATTCACGAGGTACCGGATTATGGGACGCCCGTTTAGGCCTTATCGTCCATGATCGATAACCGCTCAGAGAAGCATCCGGCGGAGGCTCAGTGCGGAAACAGTCGATGGAAGGTCGGTGGATGGATGTTTTCGAGCTCGCGCGCGGTAGGGGCTCCGCAGGATTTAGCGTGCGGGACTTTCGGCGGTGTACCGATCGGAATGGGGTCCGCGACGAAGGGCTGATTCGCAAGGGACGCCGCCGTACGAATGCTCGACGGGCGGAAGGTCGCTCGGTATAGGTGCATTACATTTTCCTTATCAGCGGGCGTTGCGACGAGGCGCTTCCCGCGGGGTTCGAGAATGGACCCGCTATTGCGAATTCTTGAATCTAGTTTCCCAGCGTTATACGATTCGCTGCGATATGTGGAGTACAAAATGCGGCCGTTTGATCAAAGTCAGCACTTCCGACGTTTATTCGGGGTTCATCGTGTGCTAAAGTATTCATTCTGCCTCTCTTAATCGTTCCGCTGCCTACATACAGGTATGTACGAAATGACGGGGAATTAGTTAACCGAAAAAGACGACCACTTCGATAATTCTCATGTTGCAAAAATAATATTTGTAAAAATGTTCGTAATATTTAAGTATTACGTAGTAGTAATATTTTTAAATAATACACTATTTATTTTACTCCTCTCTACGTATAATAATTGGCGCCGTCATTATACAATTATAAAAGGTCTTGATCATGTGCCAGGACGTTATTCATGATAATTAAATAAAATCGCTTAGGACAAATGGCCGAGTTGTGTCAATCGTGATAATTTCTTCTAATTATAATATTAACTCACTACATACTTGTAATGAAAATAAGATGCAATATTTATAAACGTTACCACCTACGCTGTTAACTATATTAAATAATTCTGCCTAATATACCGGATAAAATGTGGAGCTAAGCCGATTAATCGTGTGTGGAAGGAAAGCAACGGAGATTTATTGTTATAACGTCCGGATTTATTGCGACCGGTCGTAAATGTGAGGAATTAAGGAAATATGACATTGTATTACACAATGGCGAAATACCGCGATCCTTCCCCGTTATAGGGTGTCTAGCGATTGTAAAGCCCGAAGGTATTGATCGTTACGGCGGGGCTGTGTGCGGGGTAAGTGCAAAAGCCTTACGCTTTACGACTTTACACGGGTAACAAGAGTTTGCATTAATAAAGCCCCTTTCGGGGCCCGAAGCCTAGGCGTTTATGAGCTCCCCGATGTTGGGCCGATGCGAAGACGTTATATAAATCCATAAATTCAGGCCGGGGTACTTAAGGTAATTTTACGGGTGGGATACGGCGGGGTGTTTCGGCGTGTTTTATGCTTTTCCATATATTTTCATATGTTACGACAAAGGATTGGCGTGCCCGAACGTGTAATTTAAATTTATTACACCGGTACCCCGTATATATGACGCTTATCATTATTTCGAGCCGTGTGTACGAACGAGAAATGAATGAGAAATTTTATATTAAATTCGTGGTGAATATGCGCATTGGCATATTATATGCCTTTCGTGTATTATTGTGCTTTCAATCTAAAATTGCTCATTGTTGTATAATCTGTATTATAGTTCAATTATTTGGACTGTCAAGAAATAACTGCCATGGGAATTCATATTTTAATGCGCAGCTCAGGCACGTTTGTTTTTATCGTGCATAGTAGATGCGTATTCATTATAAAATTGAGACCGCTCAGTTTCATAATTTTATTTATTAGAGGAGAGATTTCGCGCGCCTTACGTGTAGCGGACGAGGCTGTTGAAATTTATTATTTTTTCACGATTATTTCTAGAGACGTGAGATCAACTTTTTGTACGCCAAGAAAATCATTTGCTCAGAGATGTCTCAGCAGTTTTCCACCCTGCGCGAAAGGTCTGCCGAAACCGGTGCGGTTAGAGGGAGAGGGTCCTGTTTCCATTTCTGCGCCACATAAATGATTATCGGGATGGCTTGTAGCGAAATTCCCGCGTGACTGGACATCGATGTAACCGTCGATAGTGCGTGCAGAAGTCTCCCGGTCATCTCCCACGGGTGACCGAAGACGTTGTAACGGTAACGCCAGTCATCCCTCTAAGCGGTGATCTCCGAAGCATTTCTCTATATCGCCGACACGCATATCCCCCTGAGATACGTGGCGCAGATGGAGGGACACGGCCGCAATATCTTCATCCCTTTCCGTCGGTGCGCGCGGCCACCTATGCTCGCTCTGCTGTGACTGCTCTTCTTGCGCCCTCAGGAAATTTATATTTCATCGAATTGAGAACACCGGGGGCCGCTTTATGCAGAAGCCGCTCTCGTCGCAATCGCCGCTAGACTATAGCGCGGTTGCTCTCGATAAGATTGCATGGACTAGCAAAATTTCACGGTCCTTCCGATCCTTTGTTAAGGCCTGCGCCCGCGATGCCAGAACTTGGTCAAGTTCCAATCAACTTGCAGCTTTTATGGAATATAACACACTCGGACCAAGCTCCAGCAACGTGGACACAGGTCTTTACTCTAATTCCCGTTTCTACCGGTCCAGATTAACTTTAATCTCGGTTTAATTACTTCTTATCCTTTTCTAATTGGTGAAAGTGGAAAAAGATATTAAGTAAGTTGAACCGAGATTAAAGTTAAACTGCGTTGGAAGAAACGGGTATAAGTGTTCTACGCAAGGTACAAACAAGGGTATGGGAGGTGGCAGTTTTATCGATGTTCTATAATTTGTTTTCTCGAAATAATTCTATCGCCGCTCTGACGTGAAAGTGTCGCTTCAAAGTTGATAAATTTTCGTAATCGTCCCGACGCAAACTTCGACACTTGAATTTGTGATAACTTAAGAGAAGAATCTGAAGAAAGAGAGAAACGAAGAGAAAGTAAAATAATTGAATCTCTAACCTGTTCATTCTTTTTGTGTAAGTAACGTCAGCGGCTTGTAAATACGAGTCTGTTTTAAGATTGTTGAAATTTCCATCGCGACAGAGATAAGCTCGTCAACCAAGAACAAGTTGAGTGGAACGAAATGTTTCCTCGACGGAACGCACTAGCGTGACTTTCTTCTCGTCGCGAGCGACTCTCCTCGTGACGCGTCAATACACGATCAATCTGAACAAAGTGCTTCAGATTTGACGAATTTCCCGGCGCAAACTTCGAAACTTGAATTTGTGATAACTTTAAGGGGAGAATCTGAAGAAAGGAAGAGAGAAAAGAAGAGAAAGTAAACTAATTTAATCTCCAACCCCACACCTGTTCATTCTTTTTGTGTTTAAAGTTTAAAGTAACGCCAGCGGTTTGTAACTACGAGTCTATTTTAGGATTGTTGAAATTTCCATCGCGACAAAGATAAAAGCTCCTCAACCAAGAACAAGTTGAGTGGAACGAAATGTTTCCGCGGAACGCGCCAGCAGTGCGGTGACTTTCCTCTCGTCGCGAGTGACTCTCCGCGTGACGCGTTAATACCCGATCAATCTGAGCAAAGTGCGGTCGTAAGAAACCTTATCCTGACCTACGGCTTATCGCCTTAAAGGCCGGCGCATTTCGGGACTTCTACATTGTACGAGAGAGGGGTTGCCAACCCCTTAAGACCATAACGTTTATGTAGGCGGTGGGTTTCTCCCGTAAAGGAGAGAGGCGGGGAGATATCGGCTATACGGTAACGAGAAAACGCGGTCCACAAATACCGCCCGGGTCTGACTCCGTGCCCGAGATCACCGGCGGATCGGACTTATTTATTGTTTACGCGGGGATAATGCCGGCCCTCCGCTGGCGCTTATGTAAATATCCCTTAGCATAACCGTGACTAAATAACTCGCGTCCGATAAGATGGACTGGATAAAGGCGCCCCACTTTGTTAGGCGCGTCTCGCGATACCTCCGGAGCCGCGTTTTATCTGTCTGTTATCCTTTTCAATTGCAGAAAGAGGATGAGAAATCCGCAACCGCGTGAAAGGGGACCGTGATTTTAGAACGCACCCCGCGCCGTTCATTCCGCAGAATATCGAAAAACCAGCCATGAATATTTAACAGCTAAATCGAGAACTGAACTATTTAACGAATTTTCACGTGGACTTGCGTCTATATGTTAAGTCTAGACTTCGCACCCTCCGTAATCGCACGTAGTTGATATTATTATTTTTTCCTTCAGCTACTCTCATTAAAACTACGATCAGTCAAGTTCGATTTGCCTCTTTTCCCCAAGTACGAGCACAGCCGTGGGATCGATAATTGTACCGTCTGACCCTTTTACTTCCCTCGTCGAATAAATTCGCGATCGATCGTAATGCGAGTAGTCGTGCCGATCGCACGTACGGGCGTGCGTCACGTCGTCTCGCCTCGCCGTGTCACGAGTGTCGGGGTATCATCGTCGAACGCTGCCGCGGCGCGCTCGCTTCCACCCCCGTCGGTCCCGCTTCGACCGTAGCGAGAGGCAGCACTCGGCTCTCGCTCGTCAGGGGGTGGAAGGTGAGCGAACGAGCCGAGCGGCATCGGCGGCGGCGGCGGCGGCGGTGGGGTGCGGCGGCGAGGACCCCCGAGCTTTCGTTTCTGGAGCAGACG